>NC_086115.1:66258152-66350652 GCF_963921235.1 Mobula hypostoma
AGTTGAGTGTGGATATCGGACTGTTGGAAAATGATGATGGAGAGGTAATAATAGGGGACAAGGAAATGGTGGATGAACTGAATAAGTATTTTACACCAGTTCTCTGTCATAGTTGGGGGGTGCTGGGAGCAGACCCAAATGCAAGAGACAGACACTGAGATACTAGGAACAGGACTTGACTAGAGAGCTGGGACAAGAACACAGACTTGGGCTCGGACATTGGCTAGGCAGGACCAGGACAAGGAACTGGGAACTAGGAGCCTGAGCTTGGACTCCAAGCCAGAGACTGGACAAAGATCCAGAACCTGGGTCTTGACTCAGGCTCAGACCCCGGAACTAGGTGAGGACATGACGAGGCCTGGGTTCTTCGAGGCCAGGACATGACGAGGCCTGGGTTCTTCGAGGCCAGGACATGACGAGGCCTGGGTTCTTCGAGGCCAGGACATGACGAGGCCTGGGTTCTTCGAGGCCAGGACATGACGAGGCCTGGGTTCTTCGAGGCCAGGACATGACGAGGCCTGGGTTCTTCGAGGCCAGGACATGACGAGGCCTGGGTTCTTCGAGGCCAGGACATGACGAGGCCTGGGTTCTTCGAGGCCAGGACATGACGAGGCCTGGGTTCTTCGAGGCCAGGACATGACGAGGCCTGGGTTCTTCGAGGCCAGGACATGACGAGGCCTGGGTTCTTCGAGGCCAGGACATGACGAGGCCTGGGTTCTGACTCCAAGCCAGAGACTGGACAAGGACCCAGAACCTAGGTCTTGACTTGGGCTCGGACTCTGGAACTAGGCAAGGACATGACATGGTCTTGGGAGATAGGAACCTCAGAACACAAAGCCAGAAGCCTTGACTTGGTCTTGGGGAGGACAGGAACACAAAGCCTTGGTCTAGAGCACGGGAACATGGAGCCTTGGACTTGAGAGACAGGAACATGGAACACAGAGCCAGGACCCCTCCTTAGGAACAGGATGTAGGGCCAGGACTCATACACAGAATGCTGAGCACAACAAGGTGTTTCCCAATACTAGGTAGTGGCAAACAGCCAGACCTACCTAGCAAAGACATGGACACAGAGACAGATCCCAACACTAGGTAGCAGCAAACAGCCAGACCTACCTTGCAAAGGCATGGACACAAAGACAGTTCCAACTCAACAATGGACAGTTCCTTATCTTGACACAGCAAGGCTCCAGTGGTTGAACTTGACCAGGTTGCAGGGCAAGGCTCCAGAAGGAAGGGGAAGGGAACAGTCCAGCCTTAGGGTAACAGCAAAGGTGGCCTGGCTTACCCAACAGAAGCAAGGACAGGATACTGACAAGACAAACCAGGAACCACACTCAAACCCAGGGCCACTTATATTCCCAGCCCCAAGACAAGCATCAGGTGCCTATGATTAAGCCAACTGAAACAAGGGACAGCCGGAAGACCTGGAGTCTGGAGTACACGGACCAGACCATGAACTGGAATGCGGAGTTCATGGACTGGACCATGACATCCTCACTGAGAAATACACTTGCAGAATGGTGGAAGTTCCAGATGTCAGAGGTCATGAAGTTTGTGAAGTTACCATAACCCGAGAGAAGGCTCTTGGGAAACTAAAAGGTCTGAAAGGTCACCTAGACCAAATGTGGACATCCCAGGGTTCTGAAAGAGGTGGCTGAAGAGATTGTGGAGGAATTAGTAATGATCTTTCAGGAATCACTGGATTCTGGAATGGTTCCACTAAACTGGAAAATTGCCAACGTCACTCCACTCTTCAAGAGGGGAGAAAGGCAGAAGGAAATGAAACTATAGCCCAGTTAGTCTGACTAACTAGTAGGAAGATGTTAGAGTCAATTATTAAGGATAAAGGCTCAGGGTACTTGGAGGCGCATGATAAAGTAGGCCATTGTCAGCATGGTTTCCTCAAGGGAAAATCTTGCCTGATAAACTTGCTGGAGTTCTTTGAGGAAGTAGTAAGCAGGATAGACAAAGGAGAATTGGTTGATGTTGTGTACTTTGATTTTTAGTGACAACTGCCACACGAGGCTGCTAAACAAGCTATGAGCCCTCAGTATTACAGGAAAGATTCCAGAATGGATAAAGCAATAGTTCATTGGCAGGAGGCAAAGAGTGGAAGTAAAGGGAGCATTTTCTGACTGGCTGCCGGTGACTAACGGTGTTCCACAGGGTCTGTGTACTCTTTTTACATCATATGCCAATGATTTGGATGATGGAATTGATGGCATTGTTGCAAAGTTTGCTGATTATATGAAGATGGGTGATGAGGAAGTAGAGAGGCCACTGAAGGACTTAGACAGATTAGGGGAGTTGCAAAGAAGTGACAGAGGAATATGGTGTCGGGAAGTGCATGGTCATGCACTTTGGTAGAGAAAAAGAAAGGGTTGACTACTTTCTAAATGGAGAGAAAATACAAAAATCTGAGGCATGAAGGGATTTGGGAGCCCTTGTGCAGAATTCCCTGAAGGCTAATTTGCAGGTTGAGTCTGTAGTAAGGAAGGCCAATGCAATGTTAGCATTCATTTCAAGAGGACTAGACTATAAAAGCAAAGATGTAATGTTGAGACTTTATAAAGCACTAGTGAGGCCTCACTTGCAGTATTGTGAGCATTTTGGGCCCTTGATCTTCGAAAGGATGTGGTGAAACTGGAGAGTGATTGAATGCCTTGTCATATGAAGAGTGTTTAATGGCTCTGGGCCTGTGTTGGGAGTAGACCAGTGTTGAGAATAAGAGTGTCAGGCTTTGGCACAGAGGAGGCTTTGGCATGAAAGGCATTGGCTTTGGGTAAGTTTCTGTTAAGGTTCCCTTTTTCCCTCTTACTGTATCTAGAGTAGTAAATGGCCATTGTGTGTTCTTCATGCCAGATGTCGGAGTCCTGGGAGACCCAAACGCTCCTGGGGAATTAAATCTGCATGAAGTGCATTGGCTGTAGCTCCTTGAAGACCGTGTTAGGGATTTGGAGCAGCAGCTGGATGACCTTTGTCTTGTACAGGAGAGTAAGGATATCATCGATTGGAGTTACAGGGAAGTAGTCACCACAAAGTTGCCGGAGGCGAGTAGCTGGGTGATGGTCAGGAAAAATGGAAATATGAATAGACAGTTAGCACAGAGCATCTCCATGGCAATTCCCTTCAATAATAAGTATACAGTTTCAGATACTGTCAAAAGGGTTGACCTCCCAGGAGAATGCCATGAAGACGGGGTTACTTATTGGCACTGAGCATGTACATAAGGGAAAGAGGGAGAAGGGAGAAGGGGTAGTGATAGGGTACTCAGTAGTCAGAAGAACAGATTGGAGGTTCTGTGGACGTGAATATGACACCCAAATGTTTTTTTGTCTCTCAGGTACGACAAACAGGAATGTCTTGGATTGCGTCGACAGCATTTTGGAGGGGGAGGAAGAGCAGCCAGTTGTCCTGATACAGTGACGTAGAAAGGAAAAGCAGAGGTCCTGAACAGAGAAGTTAGAGAGCTAGGTAGAAAGCTGAGAAGCAGGGCCTCCCGGAAATTAATTTTCCGATTGTTGCCTGTGCCATGGGCCAGTGAGTGTAGATACAGGATGGTTTGGCAGATAAATGCGTGGCTGAGAAGCTGGTGCAGAGGGCAGGGCTTCAGGTTCTTGGATCATTGGGATCTCTTCTGGGGAGATATGATCTGTTCAAAAGTGACAGGTTGTACCTGAACCCAAGGGGGACCAATATTGTCACTGGCAGGTGTGTTAGGGCTGTTGAATTTGGCAGGGGGGTGGGAACCAGAGTGAAGGGACTCAGGATAGAACGGATGGTAAAAAAGCAAAGATAGTGTGCAGTCAGACTGTCAGGAAGGACAGGCAGATGAAAGGAAAAAAATGCAGTCAGCAAGGTGAGTATTAGTGTGTTAGGAATGCAGAATCAAAAGGCTTGCAAATACAGTACTCAAAGTGTGATACCTCAATACATGGAGTATAAGCAATAAGATGGATGATCTTTTTACATAATTACAGATTGTCAGGTATGATGTTGTGTCCATCACTGAATTGTGGCTAAATGTCCAAGGTTACACGTTATATCGGAGGGATAGGAAGATAGGCAGAGGAGATGACTTGGCTCTGCTGATAAAGAATGGCATCAAATCGGTAGAAAGATGTGACATAGGATCGGAAGATGCTGAATTTGTGTGGTTGAGTTAAGAAACTGCAAGGACAAAAGCACCCTGATGGCAGTTATATACAGGCCTCCCAACAGTAACTGGGATGTGGACCACAGATTACAACGGGAAATAGAAAAGGCGTGTCAAATGGGCAATGTTATGATAGTCATGGAAGATTTCAAAATGCAGGTCAATTGGGAAAATCAGGTTGGTAATGGATCTCAACAGAGTGAGTTTGTTGAATGACAATGAGATGGCTTTTTAGAGTAGTTTGTCATTGAGCGTACTAGGGGATCAGCTATTCTGAATTGTGTGTTATGTAATGAATCAGGTGATTAGGTAGCTGAAGGTAAAAGAACCCTCAGGAGGCAGTGATCACAATATGATTGAGTTCAACTTGAAATCTGATAGACAGAAAGTAAAGTCTGATGTAGCAGTATTTCAGTGGAGTAAGGGAAATTACAGTGGTATGAGACAGGAGTTGGCCAAAGTAAATTGGAAGGAGATGCTGGCAGGGATGTCAGCAGAGCAGCAATGGCGTGCGTTTCTGGGAAAAATGAGAAAGGTGCAGGATAGATGTATTCCAAGAACAAAGAAATACTCAAATGGAAAAATAGTACAACCACGGCTGACGTGGGAAGTCAAAGCAAAAGAGAGGACATACAACAAAACAAAAATTAGTGAAAAGATAGAGGATTGGGATGCTTTTAAAAATCTACAGAGAGCAACTAAAGGAGTCATCAGAAGGGGAAAGATGAAATATGAAAGCAAGCTAGTAAACAATATCAACTTGTATAGTAAAAGTGTTTTCAAGAATATAAAAATAAAAGATAGTTGAGAGTGGATGTAGGACTGCTAGAAAATGAGGTCGAAGAAATAAGAACGGGGTCAAAGATATGGCAGATGAACTAAACAAGTATTTTGCGTTAGTCTTCACTGTGGAAGACACGAGCAGTGTGCCAGACTTTAAAAGGTGTGAGGGAAGAGAAGTGAGTGCAGTTACTATTACAGGGAGAAGGTGCTCAAAAAGCTGAAAGACCTAAAGGTACATAAGTCATCCGGACCAGATTATCTGGACCCTTGGTTACTGAAAAAGGTAGTTGTAGAGATTGTGGAGACATTAGTAATGATCATTCAAAAATCTCTGGACTCTGGCATTGTGCCTGAGGACTGGAAAATTGCAAACGTCACTCCACTCTTTAAGAAAGGAGGAAGGCAGCAGAAAAGAAATTAGAGACCAGTTAGCTTGATCTCAGTGGTTGGGAAGATGTTGGAGTCAATTGTTAAGGATGAAGTTATGGAGTACCCAGTGACACAGGACAAAGTCAGCATGGTTTCCTGAAAGGAAAATATTGCCTGGCAAACCTGTTAGAATCTTTGAGGAGATTACAAGTAGGGTAGATAAAGGGGATGCAGTGAATTTTGTATATTTGGACTTTCAGAAGGCCTTTGACAAGATGCCACACATGAGGCTGCTTACCAAGTTAAGAGCCCAAGGTATTACAGGAAAATTACTGGTGCTGTTTGAGCATTGGCTGATTTGTAGGAGGCAATAAGTGGATATAAAAGGATCCTTTGCTAGTTGACTGCCAGTGACTAGTGGTGTTCCGCAGGGATCAGTGTTGGGACCGCATCTTTCTATGCTGTATATCAATGATTTAGATGACAGAATAGATGGCTTTGTTGCTAAGTTTACAGATGATTTGAAGATTAGTGGAGGGGCAGGTAGTGTTGAAAAAACAGGCTGCAGAAGGACGTAGACAGATTTGGAGAATGGGCAAGAAAGTGGCAAATGAAATACAGTGTTGGAAAATGCATGGTCATGCACTTTGGTAGTAGAAATAAATGTTCAAGGTTTAATTGCAGGCTGAGTCGATGGTGAGGAAAACAAATGCAATGATAGCATTCATTTCAAGATGTCAAGAGTACAAGAGCAGGGTTGTAATGCTGAGGTTTTATAAGCACTGATGAGGCCTCACATTGAGTGTTGTGAACAGTTCCCAGCTCCTCTTCTAAGAAAAGATTTGCTGGCATTGGAGAGGGTTCAGGGCAGCTTCACAAGGATGATTCTGGGAATGAAAGGTTTATTTTACGAGGAATGTTTGATAGCTCTGGGTCTGTACTGACTGGAATTCAGAAGGAAACCTTTCGGATGTTGAAAGGCTGAGACAGAGTAGATGTAGAAAGGATGTTTCTCATGGTGGGAGAGTCTAGGGCAAGAGAGCACAGCCTCAAGATAGAGGGGTGTCCATTTAAAACAGAGTGCGAAGAATTTGTGGAACTTGTTACCACAGGTAGCTGTGGAGGCCAGGACATTGGGTGTATTTAAGGCAGAGCGTGATAGATTCTTGATTGGACATGGCATCAAAGGTTACAGGGAGAAGGCCAGGGAGTGGTGCTGAGGAGAGGGAAAAAGGATCAGCCATGATTTAATGCTGAACCAGACTCAATTGGCCAAATGACTGTAATTCTACTTTTAGGTCTTATGGTCTATTCACTATAATTCAGAAGAGTAAGGGGTCTCTTAAATACTCATGATGTATCTGCGTCTACCACTACCCCTGGCAGTGTGTTCACTGTGCAAAACAAACCTATCTCTGACATAACCTATACTTCCCTCCAGTCACATTAAAATTATGCTCTCTCATATTAGCCATTGCCACCAGGCGGAAAAAAAAGCATGGGCTGTCCACTTCATATTGCCTGTTATCATCTTGTAAATCCCTGTCAAGTCACCTCTCACCCTCCTTTGCTCCAATGAGAAAATCCTTCGCTTGCTCAACCCATGCTGGTAATAGTACATGGAGACTGGGAGAATGAGGTGTTCTCACTCACACACATGTAAAATCCTGAGGGCGACTAATGAGGTAACTGCTGAAAAGATGTTTTCCCATGTAGAGAGATCCAGAACCTGAGAAAAAAAAGTTTCATTGCAGGATCCTAAAGAAGGGTCTCGGCCCAAAACATCAACTGTCTATTCATTTTCAAGAATGCTGCCTGAGCTGCGGAGTTCTGTGTCTGTTGGTCAGGATTTTGAGCATCCACAGACTTTCTTGTGTTTACCACTGTTAATATCCACATTTGGAAATAGTT
This sequence comes from Mobula hypostoma, assembly GCF_963921235.1. Taxonomy (NCBI): domain Eukaryota; kingdom Metazoa; phylum Chordata; class Chondrichthyes; order Myliobatiformes; family Myliobatidae; genus Mobula; species Mobula hypostoma. The sequence continues at coordinate 66,265,375 of NC_086115.1, forward strand.
CCATTTTACAAGTAAATTATTTGGTGGAAAGAGAATTGTCCCAGTGATTATCCCTTTGTACAAGTTATTTATCACTGACCTGGGAAATCTTTTATTACTGATACTTATTTTTAAGTTCAAAATTAGCCTAATAGTTTTTCTCCAATAGACATAAAACGTCAGAGAATCCACAAGATGAAAATCAACAAACTATTTATGTTCACAAGAGGGTAAAATTTACCCCAGTGACTTACCTGGGAATGTAAGCAACTGGACTGTTATAAATCCAATCATACACGCTAACGTTATATCATTGAATCTCAAATTGGGCCTCATGGAAAGTAACTTCTAACTTAACTGCCCAAAATCACTAAAACCCAACAAGAACATTTCAGTTTCAGTGTCTGCAAAATAGATTGATAGACTGCCAGCTTGTTGAAATAATACCGGAGGGCATTTTAAAGGACAGGAATATCCAGCATTTGGATAGACAGAGTCTGATTATTTGTGTGTGGAAAGTTGTGTTTGACCAATTAGAGCCTTTTGACGAGGTAACCAAAGAGGTAGATGTGGGTAGAACAGTGGCGGTGGTCTCTTTGGACTCCAGCGAGGCTTAGAACAAGGTGCTGCATAGTAGGTTGGTTAGATCCCATGGAATCAGGCAGAGCTATTTTGGTATCCAGAAGCAGAGGTTGGTGGTTGAAGGTTGTTGTTTGCAGTGGAAGCCGGTAACCACTGGTGTGCCGTAGGGGTCATGCTGGGATCACTGTTATTCATTATTTATAGAAATGATTTGAATGTGAATCTACAAGGCCTGATCGGCGAGTTTGTGGATGATACTAAACAAGGAGATATAGTTGATAGTGAAGTAGATTACAAAGGGACTGTGATCAGTTGGGGAAGTGAAGCATGAAATTTCAATACAGGTAAGTGTGATGTGATGTACTTCGGAAAGTCAGACCAGTGTAGACTTATACTCTGAATGGTAGGGCACTGGAGGGTGTAATGGAGCAGAGCGACTTATGAATATAGGGGCATGTTTCATTGAAAGCAGTGTAACAAGGTGGTGAAAAAGGCGTTTAGCACACTGGCTCTCATTGGTCAGGGCACTGGGTATAGGAGTTAGGACATTATGATGCAGTTGTACAAATCATTGGTGAGGCCACACTTAGAATTCTGTGTACAGTTTTGGTCACCCTGTTATAAGAAAGACGTAGTTAAACTGAGAAAGAGTGGTGAATAAAATTACAAGAAAGCTGCCAACACTAGAGGGGCTGATCCCAGGGAGGAGTTATAGGGAGGAGTTCACTGGCTATTCCTCTGAAAACGAGGCATGACCATATAGAAATGTTTAAAATTATGTGAGGCAGAGATAAAGAGGATGGTAGCAGTCTTTTTGCCTAGGCTAGGAGAGTCCAAACTAGGGGGGGTATAGGGTTAAGATGAGAGGGGAACAATTTAAAAGGGAGTCGAGGGGCATCCTTTTTACTCAGACGGCGGTGAGCATACAGAGAGATCGGCTAGAAGAAAAGGTTATGGCAGATGTAATTTTACAGTTTAGGTAGGTAGAGGCAGTGTGGTTAGCCAAGAGTCACTGGGCCGAAGGGGCTGTATGTGAGTTGTATTAGTCTGTGACTCTATGACAAACTAGGACCAAGGAAACCATGCTGAAATTGATTCTCATCACATCGATCATAAGCAGGAATAGGCATATGGTACCTTTCATCTGCTTCACTTTTCAATAAGATCAGGTTTGAGCTTTATTAATTCCACTCTTTACCAAATCTCCATGTCAATTGGTTGTCACTGTGTCTAAAATATTGCCAGTCCCAATTGTGAAAGCACTCATCTGAAAACAATGGAATACATTTCACAAGATTGCTGTATTGTGTTTTTAGTGTTTTCGGTTGAGTTTGATTTTCTACCAATATTACATTAAGCATTTTCCTTTGCTTATTTACTGTAAGTTTTTTTGCAATTTCTTAAACTATCACAGCCAACTTATCTGTTCTATCTCTGTAATTGCCAATGTGTAAAATTAAAACTCGAGTTTTGGACAGCCACTTATGCCTTAAAATTGAAATATTCTCATTATAGATCACACCTCCATAGAGCAATTCCTCCTTTAACACTCATCAAACTGGTCTCATCACACAGAAGTCAATGATGTTAAATCTGTCACAGTGAAACTCTCTCAAACATTCCCGTACTATGAAATGGAAAGGAAAGGTACATCACATCCGGAGTTTCTCCGGTTAGTGGGCGATTTCCCTCCATGCCTCTCTGACGTATTGGGGAACCGTGTACGAGGCAAGTTACAGCAGTCGTTTGCTGTTGCCTTCTGCCTGCTGGGTGAGTTTCCAAAGAGATCACCAGCTCGTAACCCTGCACAGATGGAAAGTGTGCAGGGGAGCCGGCTGGATTCGAACTCGGGACCTTTTGTCCTGAAGTCCGACGCTGATGCCACTACGCCACCAGCCAGGTCACTATGAAATGAAAGAGGCAAAAAAAAAATTATTTTAAATGAGAATCATTATTCCTTTTAAACTCCTCTCCTTCAAAATGAATTTGTGGAAAGTGATTGAAGGGACTTGAATTTAGAGCTTTGTGTACTGATAGTTCACTGATCTGTACCGATGGAAACAGCCATAACAAGTATCTTATTGTATTGCTTAGGGAGGAACATGACAGAGATGAAATAAAGATATAACTGGGGGGAGTGGAGTAAGTTCCCACTTAAATCAACAAGAATGGTGCTATACATTTTCAAAGTTAAAGTTACAGATTCTGTGGGTTCTTTGTAAACCTTCACTTAGTGATCCTACCTTTTCTCTTTGGAGGAATAAAGGAACTTGTTTCAAGAAGGCCGATTGATGTCCTTTGAGAAATTAGTAACTAAATACTCTCTCTCATATTCACATTTTTTGCTATATCTTCAGGTCAGACATTTCTTACAAGAATATTTAAGGAATTCTCCATATATTCAAGACTCTGACCTGTTAGACATTATTTTAAAAATGAACCTTTTAGTGAAAGGTTTTATTGGGAAAATTTATAATTTACTATTACAACAGGATAATTATCCTTTACTTAAGATTAAGCAAGATTGGGAAAGAGAGCTTAACATGACCTTGATAACAGAGGATTTGTTGCGAATTTTGAAGCTGGTTAACTCTTCTTCGATTTGTGCCAGTCATTCTCTAATTCAATTTAAAATTGTACATCGTTATTATTTGACAAAGGAGAGATTGTCTAAAATATTTCCTAATGTAAATAGTCAGTGTGATAGATGCAAAACTGAGATAGCTATATTGACACATCTGTTTTGGTCATGTTCTGTATTGAAACAATTTTGGAAATCAATTTTTTCTACAATTTCTAAAGCTTTAAAAGTCAATTTACAACCTAATAAATTGACAGTTTTGTTTGGTATAATTCCTCAACATATTCACGGTATTTCTATATCAGACCAATATGTAATTGCATTTGTCACATTATTTGCTAGAAGGGCTATTTTATTAAAATGGAAAGATGCCTCTGCTCCCACTTTGATACAATGGTTCTCTCAGGTGATGTTATGTCTTAGTTTGGAAAAAATTAGAAGTTGAACTTTTGATCCTAGATTTGACTTCGAGAAAAGGTGGGGTTCTTTTGCCCGTTATTATCATTTGATTTGAGTTAATAAAGATGGTCCTTTTCTGATGCTTGGGTATATGGATTTGGTTGGCAGATTGATGTCTTTTTTTAATGGAAGCTTGTATGGCGTATAGCTCCGGGGTTGTGCTCCAAATGGTTTTTTTTCCCATTTTTTTTGTTATTAGGGGTTTTTTCTGTTTTAGTTAGTAGGGGTTCTTTCTTTCTTTCTTTCTTTCTTTCTTTCTTTTTTCCATTAAAAAACTTTAACATTTTGTTTTTTTTTATTATTATTGATATACAGTTCAGCTTGGTTGATAGTTTAACTCTTATTCTACATATGGATATGTTGTCTTGATTATTTTGATGTATTTTTCTCTGTTGTTGATTTTCAATAACAATTAATAAAAAGATTTAAAAAGAAAGAAAGAAAGTAAATGAAAGCCCATTAACCACTGGCAGGCATAGTTGAATTCCAGTGTTGATACTTTACTCATTTGCACATTTTGTTTTGAAAATATTTATTGTTAATATTAGAATGAGAAATTGCATTTTAATAAATATGCACATTTAGTAACAACATTTAACAATAACTCTGAAATATGTACATTCACTTATTGGAGGATATCTTTGGAGAGGTTTGATAAATAATAAGATCAGTTGGTAATGACCCTTTCTTTCCTTTTGCTGCAGTCTGCAGTACTGGGCATAATGCCAGTGGAAGGGATTTATTCAGCCTTTGGGAGTCAACCATAAGGAACATATTTTCTCTCCACATGCTTTATGTGAAGCATTCTAAACCCTCTAGACTTTAAAAGAATGCCATTAATTCTTGAAGAGCTTGACAGAATTGATGCTGTGTAGTTGTTTTCTTTGTCTGGGGAGTTGTCTGGGAATTAGGGATTACAAGTGAAGAATTTCATCCTCTATCTTAAACACTGAATTGGGGCTGCATGCTATTGTCCAATTTACACAAGTCAATGCTATTGACTTCAGTGAAACTAAATTTTGGAAGTGGGAATAAGATCCACCCAGGTCATACTAGATTACCTAATTAGTGCACATTATTTATTGACATACAGCGTGAAGTAGGCTTTCTGGCCCTTCAAGATGTGCCATCCAGCAATTATCCAATTTAGTCCTAGCGTAGTAATGGGACAATTTACAATGACCATTTAACATACCAACCGGTACATCTTTGAAATGCAGGCAGAAACCAGAGCACCCGGAAAAACCCACACGGTCACAGGGAGAACGTGCAAACTCCTTAAAGGCAGCAGCAGGAACATAAGCCTGTACTGTCATCTCAAACTAAAGTTTCTTTGCCAGTTAAGACTGCCTTGAGGAGAGATGTCTTCATTCAGAATTTTGTGAAGCTTTGACTGTTTCTCTCCCATATCTATTGTTATTCTCTCCCATACATTTCTTCCAATTTTGAGGAAGTTTATGACTAAGATTACTGGATATTTAAGAATTTAGGGCATCTTATCAATTTACAATTTCATTTTTTGGTGATTATAGTTTATTTATTGTAATATCTAATGTCACCATCTGTCTCCATCATCTCACAGCTCACACCTCCATAATGGGTTTAATTTAACTGAAAACCCTGGTGTGCACTGATCTACATCACTCCTGGTTGAGTGGCCTTGCAAAACAATCCCTAACTCAAGTCAGTAAGACTGAAGAGCTTCTTATTGACTTTCGGACGGGGAAGAAGGGTGGACAGGCACTAGTCTACATTAGTGGATAGGCTATGGAAAGAGGCAGCAGCCCTAGGTTCAAAGGCATTAACTATCAGATGACTTGTCTTGGGCCCAGCACATAGACTCAATCACGAGGAAGGCATGCCAGCAGCTTTACTAAAAGGTTAAGTTGGTTCAGTGTGTCTCCAAACACTCCAACAAAGCTCAACAGCTGGGTTGTTGAATGTACACTGTAGATTGGTTGCATCATGGTCTGCTACACCACATCAAAGGCAAGGAGGACCGGAAGCTGCAGAGGATGGACTGATACTTCACCAGCACATCCCTCCCCACCATCAGTAGTATCTACAGGAGTTATAACCAGTTTGACCACTTACAACTAAAATGAAGTTTGTTTTATTCTAATTGTGCTTCTTGTAAAAATAGATATTTAATTTATGTTTTTTGTTCTGAATACTGCTTATCTGATGCTCTGTGGCTGTGGTGTGCTGCAGGGTTTTTTTTGCACCTATGAATGCACAAACTTCTTCAAATGATAATAATTTCTACATTGATTATTTGACACTCAGGATACATCTGCTGTTTCGTTACTTTTTAAAATCCTGTCTCTTTGAGAACAATATGACCTCGGCAAATTCTCTTACATTTTTATAGATCAATGTTAGCTCATGTATCAAACATTGTTTCAGAGAAAGCAACCACAATACTTCAAAAGTAAATTTTAATTTTGTGAAAAAGTTTGAAAAGGAAGACACTAAATTAGCAGTTTAATGAAAAATCCAGGGCTCTATCATATATCGTTTTTGAGATATCTCCCATTGTGTCAATTGAGACAGTTCATAATGGTATAAGACCATAAGACGTAAAGGCAGAATTCAGCCAATCAGCCCACTGAACCTGCTCCACCATTCCATCATGGCTGATTTATTCTCCCTTTCAGTCCCATTCTCCTGCCTTCTCCCTTAACTGTTGATGCCCTTACTAATCAAGAATGTATCACTATTACAGTGGAGTAAACAGAATTACAGAGGCATGAGAGAAGAGTTAGCCAAACTTGATTGGAAAAGAACACTGGCAGGGATGATGGCAGAGCAGCATGGAAGCAATTTGGGAGGCAGAGGACATATACATCCCAAAGAGAAAGAAATATTTTAAAGGAAAGATGACATAACCATGGTTAACAAGAGATGTCAGAGCCAGCTGTGAGGGGATCCAGGAGTGCCCCTATTAACTATTTGAAGAGAGACAGAGAGAGACATTTATCATTGATGGTTTGTTTGGAAAGGAGAGAAAGACAGAGTTAGTTACCACCGATATGTTGCTTTTGAAAAGAGAGAGTGAGAGACAAAGATTAACGGTTGGACTGTCACTTTAAGGCATTGGAAGTGACTTTGGATTTTTACTGAGTTTGGAGTTGGAGACAGCAGCTGGAGAGTTGCTATGGTGACCAAAGGTTGGTTATTGATGTTACTTTCAAGGACAGATTGCCTGCTTGTGCACTTCTTCACAGACAAAGGAAGGAGGGACTCTTTGAATGACAGGTGATGTTCAGCTGGTGGGATAAATGGGAGGTCAGATGATACAGACCTCAGACACATGATCTGGACACTGAATGAGCATTGTTGTGCCCGCAGAGGAAGTGGGTTTTGGAGGATCGATCAGGCGGATCGATCCAAATTGCTATTCCAGCGGTGAAGAGGGGGTTGACTGGTGGGGAGTTGTCTATGTGTCCACCCTTGCCGGGGTGATAGCTCCACCACAGAAAAACCAGTCCCCCGGTTAAAGTCACAGTCGGTGACTTGTGAAGGATTTCGGAGGACGACGAGAAGATCGACGGCATCAGCTCACCTGAAGACTCAACTCTCTCTCTCTCTCTCTCTCTCTCTCTCTCTCACTCTCTCTCTCTCTCTCTCTCTCTCTCCATCACTAAACTAAATACCACAAAATGAACTGAACTGAACTTTACTCAACATTGTAAGACTGTATCTTTTTACCCCTAGGCTTAAAGAAGCTTGGTTTTCATACATATATATTCCACACTTACTTTTATATACAATCATTGCTAACCCGTGTGATTTATCTACATTTATATTACTGTATTGCGTAGTTACTAATAAATATTAGTAGTTTATAGCAATACGAGACTCCAAAGTGGTTTCTATTTCTGCTGGTTTCTTAATCCCCGTCACGGGGTACGTGACACAGCCAACATAAAAGCCAAAGAGAGGGCATATAATAAAGCAAAAATTAGTAGGAAGTAAGAGGATTGGGAAGCTTTTAAAAACCAACAGAAGGGAATTTAAAAAGTCATTAAGAAGGTAAAGATGGAATATGAAAGTAAGCTAGCCAATAATATTAAAGGGGGTACAAACGTTTCTTCAGATACATAAATGGCAAAAGAGAGGTGAGGGTGGATATCAGACCACTGGAAAATGATGCTAAAGAGGTGGTAATGAGGGATTCCAAATGGTGAACAAACTGATTAAGTAGTTTACATCAGATTTCAGTGTGGAAGGCACTAACAGTATGGTGGAAGTTCCAGAGTGTCAGGGGTCAGAAGTGTATGAGGTTGCCGTTACTAGGGGGAAGGTTCTTGGGAAGCTCAAAGGACTGAAGGTAGATAAATCATCTGGCCCAGATGGTGTACACCCCAGGGTTCTGAAAGAGGTGGCTGAAGAGATCATGGAGGCATCAGTAATGATCATTCAAAAATCACTAGTTCTAGAATGGTTCCAGAGGAATGGACAATTGCAAATGACACTCCACTCTTCAAAAAGGAAGAGATGCAGAAGAAAGCAAATTATAGGCCAGTTAGTCTGATATTAGAGGTTGGGAAGATGTTGGAGTTGATTGTTAAGGGTGTGGTTTTGGGATACTTGGAGGCTCAGGATAAAATAGACCATGGTCAGCATGGTTTCCTCAAGGGAAAAATTTCCCTGACAAATCTGTAGGAATTCTTTCAAGAAATAACAAACAGTACAGACAAAGGAGAATTTGTGGGTGTTGTTTACACAGATTTTCAGGTCTTTGACGTGATGCCACATGAGTCTGCTTAACAAATTAAGAGTTTATGGTATTACGGGAAAGATACTAGCATGGATAAAGCAGTGGTTGATTGGCAGGCTGCAAAGAATGGGAATAAAGGGAGCCTCTTCTGGATGGTTGCTGGTGACTAGTGGTGTTCCATGGAGGACTGTGTCGCAGTCGCTTCTTTTTATGTTATATGTCAATGACTTGGACGACAGAATTGATGGCTTTGTTGTAACGTTAGCGGACAGTACAAAGATAGGTGGAGGAGCAGGTAGATTTGAAGAAGTAGAGAGGCTACAGAAGGACGGACAAATTAGGAGAATGGGCAAGGAAGCGGGAGATGGAATACAGTGTCAGGAGGTGTATCGTCATGCACTTTGGTAGAATAAATTAAAAGGGTGACTATTCACCAAATGGAGAGAAAAAACAAAAATATAAGGTGCAAAGGGACCACAGTCCAAGAGGACTAGAATATAAAAGCAGGGGTGCGATGTTGAGATTTTATAAAGCTGGGAGTATTGTGACTAGTTTTGGGGTCCCTTTCTTAGAATGGATGTTCTGACACGAGAGGGTTCAAAGGAAGTTCACAAAAATGATTCCAGGATTGAATGGCTTGTCATATGAAGTGTGTTTTATGGTTCTGGGCCTCTATTCAGTAGACTTCAGAAGAATGAGGGGTGATCTAATTGAAACCTACTGAATGATGAAAGGCTTTGATAGAGTGGATGTGGAGAGGAAGCTTCCTATGGTTGGCGAGTCTAGGACCAGAGGACACAGCCTCAGAATAGAGAAGCACTCTTTTAGAATGGAGATGAGCAGGAATTTCTTTAGCCAGACATTGGTGAATGCATGAAATTAACTGCCACAGGTGACAGTGGAAGCCAAGTCTTCATGTATATTTAAGGCGGAGTTTGATAGATTCTTGATTGGTCACAGCATGAAGGGATACGCAGAGAAGGCAGGAGATCAGGTCGAGAAGGTAAATAGATCAGTCATGATGAAATGGTGGAGCAGACTTGATGGGCCAAATGGACTGATTGTGCTCCTATATATTCTGGTGTTTTGGTCTAACTGATCAACTTCCACATTAAATATATCCAATGATGGCCTCCACAGCTGCCTGTGACAATGAATTCCATAGATTCACCACCTTCTGGCTAAAGAAATTCCTCCTCATCTCTGTTCAACAGGGACACCAGTTAGTTCAACATCAGCAGTTGGGAAAATGCTTGAAGCTATCATTAAAGAAGAAGTAACGAGGCATCTGGAATGAAATGGATCCATCAGGCAGATGCAGCATGGATTCAGCAAAGGCAGGTCCTGTTTGACAAACTTACTGGAGCACTTTGAGGATATAATGAGTGCAGTGGATGGAGGGGAACAGATAGACGTTATTTATTTGGATTTCCAGAAGGCATTGTGTTATGTACACACAACCCTGTACAAGTATCAGCAGCAATAGAACACACCTGGAGTCTGGTTTTGCTGTTGACAATCACTATTTTATCAGTAACTACGTAATATAGTAACTTAAACCAGGTAAACCAAGAATTAGCAGTGGTTTGCATATATAGGTGTAAAAAAAATAAAGTTCCCAAACTCATTCAAGCTCAGGTGGCAAGAGTTCAGTCTTACGATGGTGTGTAAGAAAGTTCAGTTCAGTCCACGGAATTGAGGTGAGAGAGAGGTATTTGCAATCCAAATAAACCGGTGTTGTCGATCTTCCCATTGTTCTCAAGTTAGCCAAATGTGACCACACTAACGGTACCGTCTTCAAGTGGTAAAGCTACCAACCCAGGCGAGGGTTAGTCACACCGGTAGTTCCCACAGGGTCACCCTTACATACACTGTGATAGCCACTGATCCAGTTCCACGACATACAAAATAACTCCAACAGTGATTTGCCATAGGGATGCCTTTCTTCAGTGAACTACCACACCCAGGCAAGCGTAATCACACACGTGGTGTTCACAAAGGTTTTCCCCTCACCAGAGAACCTACTCCTGTGGATTAACTATGTGACAATCACACCTCCGTGTTCGAAAGGAATCAAACTCACCCTTATGGGCTACTTGAAGAGAGTCCAAACAGTGATCCCTTTATCACTAGGTTTCTTCTGTTTCAAACCTTCCTCTCCCCTCCTCTCTGCAAACTTTTTCTAGTTGCAGCACTTGTGAGAGTCATTTATTAATACTCTGGATCGATCTCAACTCACCCCTTTGGGCTAATGAAAGTTTAAACCAGCGTCCCCACTCACTGGTGTCTTTCTATGATCAAACCCATCTCGACTCTGAGCATGTGTCTCTCTGTGTCTGTGAGAGAATAATCTGACATTGCTTATTCAAAGCAAGCCGCAAATCTGTATAAACAATTGATTGACCATCAAATAACTCCACCTCTCTCACCGTAGTTAACAAGCAATTTTGTAGTCAGTAGAAATCCAACAGTTTCCAAAAGTCAGTCTCATTCTCTCAGCGTTTTGAAGTGACAGTCCACAGAAAAAATGAACCCTAGGGGTATATGACAGTTTGATATGGTGCCACATAAAAGACATATCCATAAGATAAGGATGCATAAAGTTGGGGGTGATGTATTAGCATGGCTAGAGGAGTGGTAAACTGATAAAGAGCAGAGAGTTTGGATACATGGGTGTTTCTCTGGTTGGCAATCAGTGGTGAGCGGTGCAACTGTCCACAATATATGTTAATGATCTGGACGAGGGGACCGAGTGTGGTGTATCTAACTTTGCTGATGACATTAAACTGAGTGGAAAAGCAAATTGTGCATAAGATATGGAGAGTCTGCAGAGAGATATAGTTAGGTTAAGTGAGTGGGCAAGGGTCTGGCAGATGGAGTACAATGTTGGTAAATGTGAGGTCATTTAATTTGGAAGGAAAAAATGAAAGAGCAAATTATTGTTTAAATGGTAAAAAATTGCAGCATGCTGCTGTGCAGAGGGACTTGGGAGTGCTTGTGCATGAATCGCAAAAGATTAGTTTGTATGTGCAACAGGTTATCAAGAAGGCAAATGGAATGTTGGCCTTCATTGCTAGAGGGATTGAATTTAAGAGCAGGGAGGTCGTGCTGCAACTGTACAGGGTACTGGTGAGGCTGCACCTGGAGTACTGTGTGCAGTTCTGGTCTCCATACTTGAGGAAGGGTATACTGGCTTTGGAGGCAGTGCATAGGAGGTTCACCAGGTTGATTCCAGAGATGAGGGGGTTAGACTATGAGGAGAGATTGAATCGCCTGGGACTGTACTCGCTGGAGTTCAGAAGAATGAGAGGAGATCTTATAGAAACATATAAAATTATGAAAGGGATAGATAAGATAGATGCAGGAAAGTGTTTCCACTGGTAGGTGAGACTAGAACTAGAGGACATAGCCTTAAGATTCAGGGGAGTAGATTTAGGACGGAGATGAAGAGGAACTGCTTTTCCCAGAGAGTGGTGAATCTGTGGAATTCTCTGCCCAATGAAGTAGTGGAGGCTACCTCAATAAATATATTTAAGACAAGGTTGGATAGATTTTTGCATAGTAGGGGAATTAAGGGTTATGGGGTAAAGGCAGGTAGGTGGAGATGAGTCCATGGCCAGATCAGCCATGATCTTATTGAATGGTGGAGCAGGCTCGATGGGCCAGACGGCATACTCCTGCTCCTATCTCTTATGTTCTTATGACACGTTTTAGAGGCAGTGCCTCCTGTTCATAGACTTCCCCACTCTGCGAACATCTTCTCCAAAACTCTATCTAGGCCTTTCAATATTCAGTAGGTTTCAATGAGATCCAACCCATCCCCTCCATTCTTTCAAAATGCATTGAGTACAGGCCCAAGGCAATGAAATGCTCCTCACATGTTGATCCATTTATCCATGGGGTCATTCTCGTGAACCTCCTCTGGACCTTCTCCAAAGCTTTCACATCCTTTCCTAAAATAAGGGTCCAAAACTGCTCACAATACTCCAAGTATGATCTGATCAATACCTTATAAAACCGTGGCATTACATCTTTGCTTTTATATTCTATACCCCTTGAAATTAATGCCAACCTTTCATTTGCCCTCTTTACCACAGACTCAGCCTGTGAATTAACCTTCTGGGAGTCATGCATGTGGACTCCTAAGTCCCTCTGCAACTCTGATGTTAGAATTTCCTCCCCATTTAGATGATAGTCTGCACTATTGTTCCTTTTACCAAAATGCATTATCGTACATTTCCCAACACCGTATTCCATCTGCCACTTTTTTGCCCATTCTTCCAATTTGTCTAAGTCCTGTTGCAATCACATTGCTTCCTCAGCACTACCTACCCCTCCATCTATCTTCGTATCATTTGCAAACTATGCCACAAAGCTATCAATTCTGTTATCTAAATCAGTGGCAAACTGTGTGAAAAGTAGCAGTCCCAATACTGACCCCTGAGGAACACCATGAATCACTGGCAGCCAACTCAAAAAGGCCCCTTTAATTCCCACTTGTTGCCTCCTGCCTGTCAGCCATTCCTCCATCCATGCCAGTACCTTTCCTGTAACACCATAGGATATCCTGTTAAGCAGCCTCATGTGAGACAGATTATCAAATGCCTTCTGAAAATCCAAGTAAATGACATCCACTGCCTCTCTTTTGTCCACCCTGCTTGTTACTTCTTCGAAGAACCCTGACAGATTTCCTTTTACAGCAACTGTGCTGATTTTCACTTATTTTATCATTAGTCTCCAAGTACCCAAAACCTCATCCTTACTAATGGACTCCAACACTTTCTCAATCATTAAGGTTAAGCTAACTGGTCTATAATTTCCTTTTTTTTTGCCTTCTTCCCTTCTTAAAAAGTGGAGTGACATTTCCAATCTTCCAGTCCTCTGGGACCCATGCCAGAATCAAGTGATTCCTGAAAGATCATGACCAATGAATCTGTTATCTCTTCAGCAACCTCTCTCAGGACTCTGGGATGTAGTCCATGTGGTCCAGGTGACTTATTCACCTTAAGACCTTTGAGTTTACTTAGCACGTTTTTCTTTGTAATAGCAATGGCACTCACTCCTGCTCCCTGACACTCACGGACCTCTGGTACACTGCTAGTGTCCGCCACAGTGAAGATAATTGCAAAATACCCATTAAGTTCACGTGCCATTTCTCTGCCCCTCCCCCCCATTACAACCTAACCAGCATCATTTTCCAGTGGTCCAATATCAACTCTCACCTCCCTTTTACTCTTTATATCACTGAAAAAACTTTTGGTATCCTGCTTTATTGGCTAGTTTGGCCTCATATTACATCTTTTCTTTCTTATAGTTTTTGAGTTCTCTTGTTGGATGTTAAAAGCTTCACAATCATCAAACTTCCCACTCACTTTTGCTACCTCATATGCCCTCTCCTTGGCTTTTATGCAGTCCTCAACTTCCCTTGTCAGCCATGGTTGCCTGCCCCTGCCATTTGAGAACAACTTCTTCTTCACATCCCTACGCTATATTACATCGGCCACTTTTTTTGCTCCCTGCTTCCTCTACACTGCTGCTCCTCCACCTGTCTGTATTATCTGCAAATCTGGCCACAAAGCCATTGATTCCATTATCTAAATCATTGACATATCATCTGAAAAGAATCGGTCCCAACACAGACCCCCGTGGAGCACCTTGAGTCACTGGCAGCCAGCCAGAATACGCCCCCTTTATTCCCACTCCTTGCTTCCTGCCAACCAGCCAATCACCTATCTAAGATTGGTTTTTCTGTATTACTGTGTAGTTCCTCTCTTCAGTCTTGTGTGTCTGAATACATTCTTCTGTGTGTGTGTTTTATCATTAGCTGAGATCCTCTTTCTCCTCTGCATTAAACGGTTCAGCGAAGAGCACTCACAATAACGCTCTCCCTGTGAGAAGGCTAAAACTGTGCCAAAGGCAGATATGGATGTCCAATTTTCAGCGCCCAGGAGCTTAGGAGTGAACTATATTTACAATAGATGTTAAGAGCTTCTGAAAATAACCTTTGTTACAATGTAACAAAATGACCTTCTTTACAATTCTATAGGGCAGTAACCTATCATGAGAACAGCATAGTAATGTAACAGTTAGTGTCACACTTCACAAAACAATGACACAGTGACAGAGACCTGCACTGTCTATAAGCAGTTTGTATGTTCTCCACATGGCTGCATGCGTTTCCTCTAGGTGCTCTGGTTTCCTCCTACATTCCAAAGACATACGGATTAGTAAGGGTTACTAAATTGTTGGCCTGCCTGCTGTATTGGCACTGTAATGTATGGTGACATTTCCTAGCTGTTCCCAGCACGTATTCAAGTCAAGTCAAGTCAAGTTGCTTTTTATTGTCATTTCGACCATAAACTGCTGGTACAGTACACAGTAAAAATGAAACAACGTTCCTCCAGGACCATGGTGCTACATGAAACAACACAAAACTACACTAGACCATGTGAGACAGCACAAGGCTACACTAGACTACGTAAGACAACATAAAAACTGCACTAGACTACAGACCTGCACAAAACTACATAAAGTGCACAAAACAGTGCAGGGCATTACAACAAATAATAATCAAGACAATAGGCACAGTAGAGGACAAATTACAATATAATAATAAATGATGTAGATGTCAGTCTAGTCTCTGGGTATTGAGGAGTCTGATGGCTTGGGGGAAGAAACTGCTACATAGTCTGGTCGTGACAGCCTGAATGCTTCGGTGCCTTTTACCAGGTGGCAGGAGAGAGAAGAGTTTGTATGAGGGGTGCACGGGGTCCTTCATAATGCTGTTTGCTTTACGGATGCAGCGTGTGGTGTAAATGTCTGTAATGGTGGCAAGAGAGACCCTGATGATCTTCTCAGCTGACCTCACTATCTGCTGCAGGGTCTTGCGATCTGAGATGGTGCAATTTCCGAACCAGGCAGTGATGCAGCTGCTCAGGATGCTCTCAATACAACCTCTGTAGAACGTGGTGAGGATGGGGGGTGGGGGATGTACTTTTCTCAGCCTTCGCAGAAAGTCGAGACGCTGCTGGGCTTTCTTTGCTATGGAGCTGGTGTTGAGGGACCAGGTGAGATTCTCCGCCAGGTGAACACCAAGAAATTTGGTGCTCTTAACGATCTCTACGGAGGAGTCGTCGATGTTCAGCGGAGAGTGGTCGCTCCGTGTCCTCCTGAAATCAACAACGATCTCTTTTGTTTTGTTCACATTCAGAGACAGGTTGTTGGCTCTGCACCAGTCCGTTAGCCGCTGCACCTCCTCTCTGTATGCTGACTCATCGTTCATGCTGATGAGACCCACCACAGTGGTGTCATTGGCAAACTTGATGATGTGGTTTGAGCTGTGTGTTGCAGCACAGTCGTGGGTCAGCAGAGTGAACAGCAGTGGACTGAGCACACAGCCCTGGGGGGACCCCGTGCTCAGTGTGATGGGGTTGGAGATGTTGCTCCCGATCCGGACTGACTGAGGTCTCCCAGTCAGGAAGTCTAGGATCCTGTTGCAGAGGGAGGTGTTCAGGCCCAGTAGGCTCAGCTTTCCAATCAGTTTCTGAGGAATGATTGTGTTGAATGCTGAACTGGAGTCTATATAACAGCATTCGAACGTACGTGTCTTTTTTTGTCCATGTGGTTCGGGACAGGTGGAGGGAGATGGCAATGGCATCGTCTGTTGAATGGTTGGGACAGTACACGAACTGCAGGGAGTCCAGTGAGGGGGGCAGCAGGGTCTTGATGTGCCTCATGACGAGCCTCTCGAAACACTTCATGATGATGGATGTGAGTGCAACGCGACGGTAGACATCGAGGCAGGACACTGAAGACTTCTTCGGCACGGGGACGATGGTGGCGGCCTTGAAGCACGTAGGAACGATAGCGCTGCTCAGGGAGATGTTGAAGATGTCAGTGAGAATCT
Organism: Mobula hypostoma; assembly: GCF_963921235.1. NCBI lineage: Eukaryota > Metazoa > Chordata > Chondrichthyes > Myliobatiformes > Myliobatidae > Mobula > Mobula hypostoma. Next base: position 66,281,605 of record NC_086115.1, read on the forward strand.
CTGCTAGCTGGTCTGCTCATTCTCTAAGCACTCTGCCAGGAATATTATCTGGTCCAGCAGTCTTCCGTGGGTTGACCCTGCATAGAGTTCTCCTCACGTCGGCCACGGTAAGACACAGCACCTGGTCATTGGGAGGAGGGGTGGTCTTCCTCGCCACCACGTCATTTTCCACCTCAAACCGAGCGTACAAGTTGTTCGGCGCATCTGGGAGGGAGGCATCACCAGCACAGGCAGGTGGTGTTGTCCTGTAGTTGGTGATGTCCTGAATGCCCTTCCACATGCGCTGCATGTCGCTGCTGTCCTGGAAGTGGCTGTGGATTCGCTGGGCATGTGCACGCTTTGCCTCTCTGATGGCCCGGGGCAGTTTGGCCCTCGCTGTTGTTAGGGCTGCCTTGTCACCTGCTCTGAAGGCAGAGTCACAGGTCCTCAGCACCTCCGCGGTCATCCATGGCTTCTGGTTAGCGCGTGTAGTGATGGTCTTGGCCACAGTGACGTCATCGATACACTTGCTGATGTAGCTAGTCACTGATGCCGTGTACTCCTCTAAGTTGGTAGAGTCGCCATCGGTTGCAGCCTCCCTGAACATGTGCCGGTCAGTCTGCTCAAAGCAGCCTTGAAGAGCAGAGATGGCTCCTGCTGGCCAGGCTTTCACCTGCTTCTGAACTGGTCTGGTCAGACTGTGTTCTTTGTTGACACAACCAACACATTTCACTGTATGCTTTGGTGTTTTGACAGTATTGTGACAAATAAAGCTGAGCTTTAATATTGATTTGTTTGAATGAAATTTATGAATGGTCTCTATCCCAACTCAAAGCATGAGAAAATGCTCATTTCTGTTAGGTTAAATCCCTGTATCAATTCTATTTGTTACTGGTGATCTGCAATTTCGTTAAACATATAGAGAGAACAAAAATCTGCAGAAAACCTTAAACCGGCCAAAGTAAATGCTGAAAGGTTATGGCAACATTTTTGTACATATAGTAATATAGTAATAGGGAGCTAGGGCTTTACTCTTTGGAGAGAAAGAGGATGAGAGGAGACATGATAGAGGTGTACAAGATAATAAGAGGAATAGATAGAGTGGATAGCCAGCGCCTCTTCCCCAGGGCACCACTGCTCAATACAAGAGGACATGGCTTTCAGGTAAGGGTTGGGAAGTTCAAGGGGGATATTAGAGGAAGGTTTTTTACTCAGAGGGTGGTTGGTGCATGGAATACACTGCCTGAGTCAGTAGTGGAGGCAGATACACTAGTGAAATTTAAGAGACTACTAGACAGGTATATGGAGAAATTTAAGGTGGGGGGTTATATGAGAGGCAGGGTTTGAGGGTCAGCACAACACTGTGGGCCGAAGGGCCTGTACTGTGCTGTACTATTCTATGTTTTATGTTCTATGTTCTAATACTAGTGTGCTTAAAGTCTAAATTCATCGGGGCAGATGGTAAAGGTGAAATAAAAGTATGAAGAATCCATTTCTTCAATATTCTTTGAGGGATGAGGTGAATTTTAGATGAGGTAAATTGTGGGATTGTGTGGACAGTAATAGATGCAAGGAAGTTGTAACTGTGACAGTGTTATAGAGAAAGATAGTGTTATGAACCGTGACAGAATACTGAGAACAAAACAGACATGGCTTTGAGCAAATGGCAATATATTGATATCAGGGAATTCAATTACTGTACATAACACTGTTTTACAGTAGCATGAAACTGAAAGTATCTTTTTCTCACTCAGACCAAAGTACAATAAGGATCAATGTATGCCATTGGGAAATTTCATTTGGACCTTTCTTGCTATTTCTCTGACCTCAATGCAAGTTCAGCATCAGGGTCTTAAGAACTGACATCATTCTCAGTTTTCTGGTGATTTTGAAGTTTTGCCAGGCTGCTCAGACAATATTATACTGGGGTGCCTACTGTGCATTTCATTGAGAACTCTGGGAATAAATGATTGTCTCCTACATTGAAGTGGCAGTAGCAATAGCATGACCACTCAAGTTGAGTATGATGCTCTCTGAAAAATTTATTCCCTTAATGGAGAAAACCTGCTTAACATGGGGAGGCTGATGCATAGGCAGTACCACCTAGTGCTTGTCAGATTGGGGTCAGGACTCAGTGGCAGAGAATGCAAAACAACTGGGGACCTTTTACTGCCACAGCATTCCTCCGCCTTCACTGGTGTTATAATGTGTGATCATCTTCCACCCCCTTCCCTGTTGAGTTCCTGGTTGAATTGTGCATTGGAACCTCCCCCTTGACGTCACCACCTTGGGTGACGCTACGAGGAGCAAAGCTCCAGACAACAGTGCTCTTGTGATCTCAGGAACCCACATACCTCTCCATCATGACAAGGTGATGATGCTCAGAGAAGTGGCAGAAAGTAGATTATTACCCATATCCATGGCCAATATAGTAACGCTTCCAGGAAAATTCAATCCCAAGGAATCTCTTGATCCCTGTCAAACTGCTTAGGACTTTTATTGTGCAATTTCACCCAATCCCTTTGCAACCACTTTCCATCCCCAGTCCTCCAGTTTCCCATTCCCTCCTGAACTCTGATTCCTGTTTGTTCCCGTCCTCTGATACCTCAAACCCTGCATCCCTCTAAATTTCCACTCCCTCCTAGCTCCTCTAAGCAGTGCACTGAGATTTCTAAGCAAATAGGTTCTGGAAATATAGAAATAATATGTAAATTCTTTGAAGCAATGTTCAAAGAAAATTTATGAAAGTACATATATGTCAGCCCATAATACCCTGAGATTCATTTTTCTTGTGGGCATTCACAGTAGAGCAAAGAAATACAGGAGTATTGAAGAGTCATTGAAAGTGAGCCTGCACGTTATGGAATCAGTTCAGTGTCGAGGGAGGTGAAGTTATTCAGGCTGTTTCAGGAGCCTGATGGTTAAAGGGTGAAAACTGTTCCCGAACCTGGAGCGGTGGGAACTAAGGCTTCTGTATCTCCTTCCCGATAACAACACTCACTTAGCATAATTCAAGAAAGCATAATTCAGTTAACATTCCAGGAAAAAAACAATTCTCAAATCTCTTTGCAGCTTCCAACAAATCAGTTTTTCCAAATTTTAGTGTTTCAACCTTTGTTTACTAACAAAAGAGATCATAAATAAATCACCTCAGTTGCCAGTTGTAAGAAACAGTATCATCCAGATGAATAGCCTTAAAGCAAGCTTTATGTGAACAATATTGTCCAATGACTCACTCATAACTTGACAGAATTATGGCAGATTATCACCAGAGGCTGTTTGAGCATTTCAATGCTTATGTTGGACATAACATCCCTGCACAGATTATACATGATTATTGTAAATCTCTGCACCCGTTAAACCCAATTGCTATAAATCATTGTGTCCATTATACACAATTGTTGTAAATCATTGCACCCATTGTAAACAAGTGTTGTAAAACACTATATGCGTTAAGCACAACTATTGTAAACATCTGTAAACATTACAACAATCACTGTATATCAATGCACCCATTAAGCACAATCATTGAGGCAAATTCAAGTGGATAAATCCCCACGACCTGACAGGATGTTCTCTCGGAACTTGAAGGAGACTAGTGTTGAAATTGCAGGGGCCCTGGCAGAAATATTTAAAATGTCGCTGTCTACGGGTGAGGAGCCGAAGGATTGGAGAATGGCTCATGTTGTTCCGTTGTTTAAAAAAGGATCGAAAAGTAATCCAGGAAATTATAGGCTGGTAAATTTGACATCGGTAGTTTGTAAGTTATTGGAGGGAGTACTAAGAGACAGAATCTACAAGCATTTGAATAGACAGGGACTTATTAGGGAGCGTCAACATGGCTTTGTGCATGGTAGGTCATGTTTGACCAATCTATTGGAGTTTTTCGAGGAGGTTACCAGGAAAATGGATGAAGGAAAGGCAGTGGATGTTGTCTACATGGACTTCAGTAAGGCCTTTGACAAGGTCCTGCATGGGAGGTTAGTTAGGAAAATTCAGTCGCTAGGTATACATGGAGAGGTGGTAAATTGGATTAGACATTGGCTCAATGGAAGAAGCCAGAGAGTGGTGGTAGAGGATTGCTTCTCAGAGTGGAGGCCTGTGACTAGTGGTGTGCCACAGGGATGAGTGCTGGGTCCATTGTTACTTGTCATCTATATCAATGATCTGGATGATAATGTGGTAAATTGGATCAGCAAGTTTGCTGATGATACAAAGATTGGAGATGTAGTGGACAGTGAGGAAGGTTTTCAAAGCTTGCAGAGGGATTTGGACCAGCTGGAAAAATGGGTTGAAAAATGGCAGATGGAGTTTAATACTGACAAGTGTGAGGTATTGCACTTTGGAAGGACAAACCAAGGTAGAATATACAGGGTAAATGATAAGGCACTGAGGAGTGCAGTAGAACAGAGGGATCTGGGAATACAGATACAAAATTCCCTAAAAGTGGCGTCACAGGTAGATAGGGTCGTAAAGAGAGCTTTTGGTACATTGGCCTTTATTAATCAAAGTATTGAGTATAAGAGCTGGAATGTTATGATGAGGTTGTATAAGGCATTGGTGAGGCCGAATCTGGAGTATTGTGTTCAGTTTTGGTCACCAGATTACAGGAAGGATATAAATAAGGTTGAAAGAGTGCAGAGAAGGTTTACAAGGATGTTGCCGGGACTTGAGAAACTCAGTTACAGAGAAAGGTTGGATAGGTTAGGACTTTATTCCCTGGAGCGTAGAAGAATGAGGGGAGATTTGATAGAGGTATATAAAATTATGATGGGTATAGATAGTAGCGAATGCAAGCAGGCTTTTTCCACTGAGGCAAGGGGAGAAAAAAACCAGAGGACATGGGTTAAGGGTGAGGGGGGAAAGTTTAAAGGGAACATTAGGGGGGGCTCCTTCACACAGAGAGTGGTGGGAGTATGGAATGAGCTGCCAGACGAGGTGGTAAATGCGGGTTCTTTTTTAACATTTAAGAATAAATTGGACAGATACATGGATGGGAGGTGTATGGAGGGATATGGTCCGTGTGCAGGTCAGTGGGACTAGGCAGAAAATAGTTCGGCACAGCCAAGAAGGGCCAAAAGGCCTGTTTCTGTGCTGTAGTTTTTCTATGGTTTTCTATGGTTTCATTGTAAATCACCGAAACCATTAAACACAATCGTTGTAAATCTCTGAACCCATTAAACACAATTGTTGTAAATCACTGCAAATGGTACAGACAATCCTTATAATTCACAGCGCGCATCAAAACACAACTGTTGTAAATCACTGCACCCGTTATACAGGATTGTTGTAAATCACTGCACCCATTATATATGAGTGTTGTAAATCACTGCACCCGTTATATATGAGTGTTGTAAATCACTGCACCCGTTATACAGGATTGTTGTAAATCACTGCACCCGTTATATATGAGTGTTGTAAATCACTGCACCCGTTATATATGAGTGTTGTAAATCACTACACCCCTTATACAAGATTGTTGTAAATCACTACACCCGTTATACAAGATTGTTGTAAATCACTACACCCATTATACAAGATTGTTGTAAATCATTGCACCCGTTATACACAACACCGAGTTGCAGTACCTCAAAGACTTCGCATTTCACCCAGTATTCGACATACCACAGGCTGTCTCTCTCCCTAATAAAGGAGAAAGAGGTGTCTTCGTTTAACAGTGAGAGGGGAGACATAACAAACAACCACCGGTTTACGATGTTAAAAGTCCATTGCATTGCATTTTCCGAGCTCTGTACCGAAGATCTCAGGTCTCTGGGCACACAGCCAAAGATCTTCCAACTCCCACAACACACCAGTCTGTCAGAACATTGACCTTTGATCCGCCCATCTACAGAGCCCCGTGATCCTAGGCCTCCAAAGGCAAGATGAACTCTTAGGCCATGCCGTTGGCATGTCGGATAATGACCAGTTGTGAAACCCCGAGAGCGGGTCCTATTCCCGCAAAGAACCGAAGTTAGCGTGTAACTGCAGGTCAGGGTCTTGAAAAGAACCCTGAAAGGGAAAAACAGAGATATTAAAGGTGGAAATAGAGCTGTTTGTGAAGACGCAAGCAAACGAGTTACTATTGAGCACCATCTTGACTAAACTCCGTCCTCCAGTAAATCACTGCACCTGTTATACAGGATTGTTGTAAATCACTGCACCCGTTATATATGAGTGTTGTAAATCACTGCACCCGTTATACAGGATTGTTGTAAATCACTGCACCCATTATATATGAGTGTTGTAAATCACTGCACCCGTTATATATGAGTGTTGTAAATCACTGCACCCGTTATATATGAGTGTTGTAAATCGCTGCACCCGTTATACAGGATTGTTGTAAATCACTGCACCCGTTATATATGAGTGTTGTAAATCACTGCACCCGTTATACAGGATTGTTGTAAATCACTGCACCCGTTATATATGAGTGTTGTAAATCACTGCACCCGTTATATATGAGTGTTGTAAATCACTGCACCCGTTATATATGAGTGTTGTAAATCGCTGCACCCGTTATACAGGATTGTTGTAAATCACTGCACCCGTTATATATGAGTGTTGTAAATCACTGCACCCGTTATACAGGATTGTTGTAAATCACTGCACCCGTTATATATGAGTGTTGTAAATCACTGCACCCGTTATACAGGATTGTTGTAAATCACTGCACCCGTTATATATGAGTGTTGTAAATCACTGCACCCGTTATACAGGATTGTTGTAAATCACTGCACCCGTTACACATGACTGTTGTAAATCACTGCACCCGTTACACATGACTGTTGTAAATCACTGTGCTTGTTATACGAGGGGTGATTGATAAGTTCGTGCCCTAGGGTAGAAGGAGTCAATTTTAGAAAACTTAGCACATTTATTTTTCAACATAGTCCCCTCCTATATGTACACACTTAGTCCAGCAGTCGTGGAGCATACGGATCCCTTCTTTGTAGAAGTGGTCCACAGCAGGGGTGATTGATAAGTTCGTGGCCTGAGGTAGAAGGCGATGTCTTATTAACTTCAAACTTTCTGCATTATCACAAACTTATCAATCACCCCTGCTGTGGACCACTTCTACAAAGAAGGGATCCGTATGCTCCACGACCGCTGGACTAAGTGTGTAAATGTAGGAAAAATAAATGTGCTAGGTTTTCTAAAATTGACTCTTTCTACCTTAGGCCACGAACTTATCAATCACCCCTCGTACATGACTGTTGTAGATCACTGCACCCGTTACCCGTTATACACGACTATACACGGGTAGTGAGATTGCTAGCAAGGAAAGGGTGATGATAAGGCAAAATTGCAGTCAACAGGATGAGTTGCAATGTAAAAGGTGGACAAAATTGACAGCGTTAATACAGAACAGAAGGTGTTATATTTCAATGCACGCAGTATATGGAAAAAGGTAGATAAATGTAGCACAGTTGCAGATTGACATGTATGATGTTGTAGGCATCACTAAATCATGGCTGAAAGAAGATTATAGCTGGGAGCTTCATGTCCAAGGATATATACTGTATCAAAAGGTCAGAGCAAGACAAAGGTGGAGGCGTGGCTCTGTTGTCTTCTGATGAAAACAAATCATGCACAGGGAACCTTGGTTTTCAAGGGATATTGGCAATCTGGTTAAGAAAAAGAGAGAGGTGTTTGGCAGGTATAGGCAACAAGGAACAAATGAGGTACTTGAAGAGTATAGAAAATGTAAGAAAATACTAAAGAAGGAAATCAGGAAGGCAAAAAGAAGACATGAGGTTGCTTTGGCAGATAATGTGAAGGTAAACCCGAAGGGTTTCTACAAGTATGTTAAGAGTGAAAGGATAGTAAGGGACAAAATTGGTCCCCCAGAAGATCAAAGTGGTCGTCTATGTGTGGAGCCTCACGAAATGGGGGAGATCTTAAACACTTTTTCTGCATCAGTATTTACTCAGGGAACTGGCATAGCATATGTGAAAGGAAGGGAAACAAGCAGTAGTGTCGTGGAACATATAGAGATTGAAGAGGAGGAGGTGCTTGCTGCCTTACAGTGAATAAAAGTAGATAAATCCCCCGGGCCTGACATGATACTTCCTCGGACCTTGAGGGAGACTAGTGTAGTAATTGCAGGGGCCCTGGCGGAAATATTTAAAATGCCCTTAGCCACGGGTATGGTGCCGGAGGATTGGAGGGTAGCTCATGTTGTTCCGTTGTTTAAAAAAGGCTCCAAAAGTAAACCAGGTAACGGCAGTTCCAGTGAGCCTGACATCAGTAGTAGGTAAATTATTGCAGGCAGATGGAGAAGATGGCGGCGCCACGCAGCTCGCAGCGGATTATGTCTGTTATCTGTCAAGTAGGGTGCCGTGCACAATCCTGATTTGATGAGACAGACGTGAGCACATGGAGGAACATCTGGAGAAACTTCTGAAATGCCCGCTTCGCTGCCGCTGCTACTGTGCGATCCAGAATCTCCGGAGGGGAAGGCCCCGAGTCCTCGGCTTTGCTTGTTGCTCCACGGCCGGGGCGGGGTTGAAACACTCAGCAGAGATGGTGCTCGGTGCTCAGTGTCGGAGGGCTGGTCGGAGGCTCTAAGTTTTCGGACGGACCTGGAGTCCGCTCGGAAGCATCGGTCGGGTGCTTCCAATGCATCGGCAAGTTTGCGGTGCTTGGAGGTTCATGGCAGGGAGAGTTTCTCCCTTCTACCGTCTGCGTGAGATGATGGGGCTATCGGGACTTGAGACTTTTTTTTACCCGTGCCCATGGTCTGCACTTTATCAAATTACGGTATTGCTTTGCACTGTTGTAACTATATGTTATAATTATGTGGTTTTGTCAGTTTTAGTCTTGGTTTGTTCTGTGTTTCTGTGATATCTTTCTGGAGGAACATTGTATCATTTTTTAATGCATGTATTTCTAAATGACAATAAACGAGGACTGAGTGTCCTCATAATCTAATCTAATCTAATTATTGGAAGGTGTTCTGAGAGATCAGATATACAAGTATTTGGACAGCCAAAGGCTGATTAAGGATAGTCAGCATGGCTTTGTGTGAGGTAGTTCGTGTTTAATGAATCTTGTAGAATTTTTTGAGGAGGTTACCAAGAAAGTAGATGAAGGAAAGGCTGTAGATGTTGTCTACATGGACTTTACTAAGGCCTTTGACAAGGTCCCACATGGGAGGTTAGTTCAGAAGGTTCAGACACTGGGTATCCTTGTAGAGGTTGTAAACTGAATTCGAATCTGGCTGTGTGGGTGAAGACAGAGAGTGGTAGTGGATGATTGCTTATCAGAATGGAGGCCTGTGACTGGTGGTGTGCCTCAAGGATCTGTGCTGGGACCATTGTTGTTTGTTGTCTATATCAATGATCCAGATAATAGAACACAGAACATAGAATAGTACAGCACAGTACAGGCCCTTCAGCCCACATTGTTGTGCCACCCCTCAAACCCTGCCTCCCATATAACCCCACACCTTAAATTCCTCCATATACCTGCCTAGTAGTCTCTTAAATTTCACTAGTGTACCTGCCTCCACCACTGACTCAGGCAGTGCATTCCAAGCACCAACTACTCTCTGAGTAAAAAACCTTCCTCTAATATCCCCCTTGAACTTCCCACCCCTGACCTTAAAACCATGTCCTCTTGTATTGAGCAGTGGTGCCCTGGGGAAGAGGTGCTGGCTGTCCACTCTATCTATTCCTCTTAATATCTTGTATACCTCTATCATGTCTCCTCTCATCCTCCTTCTCTCCAAAGAGTAAAGCCCAAGCTCCCTTAATCTCTGATCATATTGCATACTCTCTAAACCAGGCAGCATCCTGGTAATCCTCCTCTGTACCCTTTCCAATGCTTCCACATCCTTCTTATAGTGAGGTGACCAGAACTGGACACAGTACTCCAAGTGTGGCCTAACCAGAGTTTTAGAGAGCTGCATCATTACCTCGCGACTCTTAAACTCTGTCCCTCAACTTATGAAAGCTAACACCCCATAAGCTTTCTTAACTGTGAGGCAACTTTCAAGGATTTGTGGACATGTACCTCCAGATCCCTCTGCTCCTCCACACTACCACGTATCCTGCCATACCTTCTGTCCGTGGCTAAGGACATTTTAAATATTTCCGCCAGGGCCCCTGCAATTTCTACACTAGTTTCTCTCAAGGTCCGAGGAAATATCATGTCAGGCCCAGGGGATTTATCTACTTTTATTCGCTTTAAGGCAGCAAGCACCTCCTCCTCTTCAATCTCTATATGTTCCACGACACTACTGCTTGTTTCCCTTCCTTTCACATATGCTATGCCAGTTCCCTGAGTAAATACTGATGCAGAAGAATTGTTTAAGATCTCCCCCATCTCGTGAGGCTCCACACATAGACGACCACTTTGATCTTCTGGGGGACCAATTTTGTCCCTTACTATCCTTTTACTCTTAATATACTTGTAGAAGGGCCGAATGGCCTGTTTTCTATGCTGTGGTGTTCTAGGAACTGCAAGGATAATAAGATCCTGATGGATATTGTATTCAGACCCCCAAACAGTCATAAAGATGTGGAATAAACTCTTCTCACACTTTCAGCCGAGTACAGGTATCGATTTTAACAATGTTTCAATGGCAGACTCTGCGATCTTTATCAGTAGTTGAGTTTCTCATTGAAACATCGGTTAAAATCTATACCTGTACCCAGCTGGAAGCCCAAGAAGAGTTTATTCATCATATACTCTGGGAAAGCACCAGATCCTGCTTTGTATTAAAGATGTGGTTTATAATTACAACAGGAGATAGAAAATACATGTCAAAAGAGCAAAGTTACGATAGTCAAGGGGGATTTCGATATGCAGGTAGATTGGGAAAATCTACCTCAGGAGGAGGAGAAGATGGCGGCGTGACGCAGTGCCCGCGGCCGCTCTGGAATGATGTCTGTATTTGTTAAGTAGGGGACCGTGCACAATTCTGATTTGATGGAGACAAACATGAGAGTACAGAGGAACATCTGGAGAAACTTCTGAAATGCCCGCTTCGCTGCCGCTGCTACTGTGTGGTCTGGAATCTCCGGAGGAGTAGGCCTCTAAGTCCTTAGCTTTGCTTGTTTTGGCAGCCGGGACGAGGTCGAAGGCGCTCGGCAGAGGATGGCGCTCAGGAGGCTGTATCGGAGGGGCTGGTCGGAGGCTCGAAGTTTTTGGACGGACTCAGTCGGCTATGGTCGGGTGCTTCCAATGCATCGGCAGTTGTCAGTTGTCGGTGCCTGGAGGTTTATGGCAGGGGAGTTTCTCCGTTTTGTCGTCTGCTATCGGGGACTATAGGAGTCGATCGGGACTTGAGACAATTTTTTACCGTGCCCATGATCTGTTCTTTATCAAACCATGGTATTGTTTTGCACTGCTGTAACAATATGTCGTAATTATGTGGTTTTGTCAGTGTTAGTCTTTGGTCTGTCCTGTTTTCTGTGATATCACTCTGGAGGAACATTGTATCCTTTCTTAATGCATGCATTTCTAAATGACAATAAACAAGGACTGAGAGTCCTCATAATCTAAATCTAAAAAAAATCGGGTTGGTGCTGGATCCTAACAGGGGTCATTTCTAGAATGCCTTTGAGAATGCTTTTTAGAGCAGTTTATGGTTGAGCCCACTAGAGAATCACCTATTCTGGATTGGGTGTTGTGCAATGAAACAGAATTGATTAGAGAGTTTAAGGTAAAAGAACTTTTAGGGGCCAATGAACATAATATCATAGAATTCATACTGCAACTTGGGAAAAAGAAATGAAAATCATATGTATCAGTATTACAGTGGAATAAAGGAAATTGCAGAGGCATGAGAGATGAGTTCAACTGATTTGTTTGGAAAGGAACACTGGCAATGGCTGGAATTTCTGGGAGCAATTCAGAAGGTGCAGGATATACACTATACTTCTCAAGGAAGAAGGAGTATTTTGAAAGGGGGATGACACAACTGTGGATGACAAGAGAAGTCAATGGCAACATCAAAGCCAAAGAGAGGGCATATAATAGAGCAAAAAACAGAAGTTAGAGGATTGGGAAGCTTTTAAAATCCAACATAAGTCAACTAAAAAAGTCACAAAGAAGAAAAAGATGGAATATGAAGTTAAGCTAGCCAATAATATTAAAGAAGATACCAAAAAGTTCCTTCAGATATACAAAGTGTAACAGAGAGGCAAGAGTATATATTATACAACTGGAAAATGATGCTAGAGGGGTAGTAATAGAAATGGTGGACAAATTGAATAAATATTTTGCATCAGTCTTCACTCTGAGAGACACTAGCAGTATGCCAGAGGTTTGAGAGTGTCGGGGGCAGAAGTGTATGAAACTATCACTACTAGGAAGAAGGTTCTTGGGAAACTGAAAGGTCTGAAGGCAGATGTCACCTAGACCAGATAGTATACACCCAAGGGTTCTGAAAGAGGTGGCTGAAGAGGATGTGGATGCATTAGTAATGATCTTTTAAGCATCAATTGACTCCGGCCTGGTTCCAGAGGGCTGGAAAATTGCAAATTATCACTCCACTCTTCAAGAAGGGAGAGAAGCAGCAAAAAGGAAACTGAGCTTGGACCAGTGCCAAACCCAAACATCAGAAGTTTGAGAGGAGGGGCTTTCACTATGGTCCACTGCTTGAGTAAAAAAAGGCAGAAATGGATCATGGCTCTGACCAGTGACCAAACCGTGTTTGGGATTGGTTAGTAACAGTGTAAGGGGTTTCTTTTTTTTAATGTCACTGCGTAGTCTAATTAAAATGGCTTCTTTGTTATGTTATAATTGAAAGGGCTTCTTTGTTATGTTAACTGCTGAGAAAGTCCTCCCGCTAGCAGTTTGTTTGAATCACGTTACTGATAAGAAGATGTTATGAACCAATTGCGATAGTTGTTATGTTTTTGGTGTATCTGTAAGATATTGTATGTGCAGGGTTTTGGGGCAGAAGGCGGGAGAGAGAGAGACAGAGAATGGACCAGGTGCTGTGAGTCCGCTAATGGGGTCGGACCCCGAGCGGGACGTTCGGCAAGGAGAGGAGACGGAGACGGACTCGTGTGGAGCGTCTGGTCGACCACCTTTGTTGGTCCCAGGCGGCCAGTCGAGGTGGTCCGAGGGGATTGCAGGGTGAAGAGGAAGGGTCCTGAGCTCCAACTGTTTGTGCACGAAGAGATTGAACTTTGATAAGTGTGGCACCTTTAATTTCCTTTTATATTTTATTCTCTATTAATTATATAGTTCCAGTAATATCTATAAACCGTAAATCATTTAATCGTATCTGGTGTATTGTCTGTTAGTTGGGCAGGGTGAGGTACAGCGCCCAGCATCCACACAAACTGATTCCCCAGTTTGGCGGGGCCGAGGGCTGTTTCCCTAGACGACAGTGAGCTGAGCGACCCTGAGGCTGGCCGGGGGGCTACAACAGTAAATTAAAGGAAGGCAAAGGCAAGTGAAGCAGCCATCGCCGCAATTGCCATTGTGTGAGTGGACAGACTTAGAGTGGTGAGCTTGAGGGTTTAGCTCATCGAGGTTTCGGCAACAAAAGGCTTCCGTCAGAGAAAGCAAAGGAAAGAAAAGCTCTTCTTTACATCTGCTCCATTAGAACATTGGAGATGCCAGGCAGGATAGTTGAATGCTCCTCTTGCAGGATATGGGAAGGCAGCGAGACCTCCAGTGTCCCTAATGACAACAACTGCAAGAAGTGCATCTTCTGCAGCTTCTAACAATCTGCTTTAAGGTGCTGGAGCTGGAACTGAATGCACTCCGGATCACTTGGGAGGCTGAGGGTGTGATAGATAGGACATATAGAGAGATAGTTACACCCAAGGTGCAGGACAATAGACAATAGACAATAGGTGCAGGAGTAGGCCATTTGGCCCTTCGAGCCAGCACCGCCATTCACTGTGATCATGGCTGATCATCTACAATCAGTATCCAGTTCCTGCCTTATCTCTGTAACTTTTGATTCCACTATCTTCAAGAGCTCTATCCATCTCTTTCTTGAAAGCATCCAGAGACTTGGCCTCCACAGCCTTCTGGGGCAGAGCATTCCATATATCGACCACTCTCTGGGTGAAAAAGTTTTTCCTCAACTCCGTTCTCAATGGCCTACCCCTAATTCTTAAACTGTGGCCTCTGGTTCTGGACTCACCCATCAGCGGGAACATGCTTCCTGCCTCCAGCGTGTCCAATCCCTTAATAATGTTGTATGTTTCAATCAGATCCCCTCTCATTCTTCTAAATTCCAGTGTATACAAGCCCAGTCGCTCCAATCTTTCTTTAAATCTTTTTATTAAATAAGTATACAAAAAGGTAAGCCATATAGACACTAATACATTGTTAGAATATAATAAAATTACAGAAGATATTAATACAAAAAAAATACTACAAACAATGTAATTTAAACATAACATACCAAGGTAACATAATAGTATACTAATTTTATATATATATCAATGGAGAAAAAGAAAAAAACCCCAAAAAAAAACCCACCGTGCAACTAACTAAAAGCAAAGCAAAGCAATGGGCTAACTTGAAACCAAACAGTTAAACTTAAAATCACGTCCTCAATCCCGACCTCCATTAAAAACAGTGAAAAAAACAAGAAGGGTATATATTACATTAAATGAAAATATTGAATAAAAGATCTCCAAGTCTGTTCAAATTTAAATGAGGAGTCATAAAGATTGCTTCTAATTTTCTCCAGATTCAAGCATAATATCGTCTGAGAAAACCAAAAAAAGGTAGTTGGAGCATTAAGCTCTTTCCAATGTTGTAAGATACGTCTTTTCGCCATTAAAGTAAGAAATGCAATCATTCTACGGGCTGAAGGGGAGAGATTACTGGAAATTTTAGGCAGTCCAAAGATAGCAGTAATAGGGTGAGGAGAGATATCTATATTCAATACCTTGGAGATAATATTAAAAATGTCTCTCCAAAAAGTTTCCAAAGTAGGGCAAGACCAAAACATATGAGTTAAAGAGGCTATCTGCCCCGGACATCTATCACAATAAGGATTAATATGAGAATAAAAGCACGCTAACTTATCTTTGGACATATGTGCTCTATGAACAACTTTAAATTGAATTAGGGAATGTTTAGCACAGATAGTGGAAGTATTGACTAATTGTAAAATCTGCCCCCAGTCATCCACAGAAATGGTAAACCCCAATTCCTGTTCCCAATCTACCCTAATCTTATCAAATGGAGCTTTCCTAAGTTTCATAATAATATTATAAATCATAGCCGATGCACCTTTCTGACATGGATTAAGGTTGATTATAGTATCTAAAATGTATGTAGGAGGAAGCATTGGAAAGGAAGAAAGTATAGTACTTAGAAAATTTCTAACTTGTAAATATCTAAAAAAATGTATTCTTGATAAGTTATATTTATTAGATAATTGTTCAAAAGACATAAGGGAACCATCTAAAAATAAATCCAAAAACCGTGAAATACCCTTAGTCTTCCAAATTTGAAAAGCACGATCCGTAAAAGAGGGAGAAAAAAATATATTACCTAAAATAGGAATCGCTAACCCAAATTGATTAAGATCAAAAAATTTTCTGAATTGAAACCAAATACGCAAGGTATATTTAAATATCGGGTTAGACACCTGTTTAAGGCGTTTCCAATCAAAAGGAAGAGAGGAACCTAAAATAGAGCCAAGTGTAAAACCCTGAACAGATTGTAATTCCAATACTACCCATTTAGGAATGGATAGTATATCCTGGTCCAGTAACCAGAATTTCATATGTCGAATATTAATTGCCCAATAATAAAATCTAAAGTTAGGTAATGCTAAGCCTCCATCTCTCTTAGCTTTCTGTAAATGTATTTTACCCAGTCTCGGGTTTTTATTCTGCCAAATAAATGAAGAAATTTTAGAGTCAACTTTGTCAAAAAAAGATTTTGGAACAAAGATTGGTAATGCCTGAAATATATATAAAAATTTTGGCAAAAAAAACCTCTTAACTGCGTTAATACGACCAATCAAAGTTAAATATAAAGGAAGCCATTTAGATGAAAGTTGAGTAAAATGGTCTATTAATGGTAAAAAGTTAGTCTTAAAAAAATCTTTGTATTTACAAGTAATTTTAATCCCAAGATATGAAAAATAATTATTAATCAATTTAAATGGAAATTTATAATATAAGGGAAGTTGTTTATTAATCGGAAAGAGTTCACTCTTACTAAGATTTAATTTATAACCTGAAAAAAGACCAAATTGTGCTAATAAGTCTAAAACAGCCGGGATGGATTTTTGAGGATTAGAAATATATAAAAGTAAATCATCAGCATAGAGTGATAATTTATGGGACTTTAAGCCCCGAGTTATCCCAATAATATTTGGAGATTCTCGAATGGCAATTGCAAGAGGTTCTAATGCAATATCAAATAATAAGGGACTAAGAGGACAGCCTTGTCGAGTACCTCGAAAAAGAGGGAAAAAAGGTGGACTTAAAGAGTTAGTACGGACCGAGGCCACAGGAGAATAATATAAGAGTTTAATAAGGAAGGTTACTTCCTTATTGTCATTTTACGTATTTCCTTTGTGGCCTTAAATTTTGTAGTTTTTTTTAAAATCTATTTTGTTTTGTAGGTTTTTATAACTAGTTTATGTTAATAATCTTATTTCTTTTTTGTTGTTCTGTTTATTCATGGGTCTGGGGTTTATTGCGGTTTTTTTCCATATATTTTCTGGCTTTTATTCTGTTATGTGTTTATTTTAATTGAGTTATCTTTTATTATTTTTTTACTGTTTTATAATCAGCTGATCTTTTTTATATTTACACTTTTTTTTAGGGAGCGTATACCGGAAGTCATGGGGGTAGTTTTAGTGCTTGCTTCTTTCGGGCTGGTCTGCGTTAGACTTAGCTTTCGGGACATGGGGTGCGGGGTGGTGGGAGGAGCTTCACTTTTTAGTTTCTTTCTTCTTGGGCTATATACATTATTGAAGTATGGGTTGCGTTCTTCTTCCCGGTATCTCTTGTATGTTCTGTTCCCTCTCCGGGTTCGTGGGTCGAGCCTATCGTCAATCCTCCTTGTTGTGGGTTGACTTTAGGGTTTATGGAGTCTATTATTAATTTTGTCTCCTGGAATACTAATGGTCTTAATCATCCTATTAAAAGGAGAAAAGTTTTTAAAGTGTTCCGGAGACTTAAAGCACAAATTTTATTCTTACAAGAGACCCATGTGCGGAGGGGGGACAGACTACGTTTTTTTAAATTCTGGAGTTTCATTCGAACTCCAATGCTAAGATTCGAGGCGTCTCCATTTTTATAGACTCCTCAGTTACTTTTATACAGCATGATATTATTTCTGATCCGAATGGTAGATTTCTATTGGTTAGTGGTTTACTATTTAATAAAAAAGTAGTTTTGGTTAATGTTTATGCTTCTAATATGGATTGTCCGGAATTTTATAAATCATTATTTAATCAGTTTCTGAATTTGAATGAGTTTTCATTGATCTGGGGCGGAGATCTTAATACCTGTTTGTCTCCAGCTTTGGACCGTTCGGCTCCTTTACGGACCTTACCTAATAAATCTGCAACTTTGATTAATTCATTTCTTTCTGATTCTGGGTCGACGGACATTTGGCGCTTTTTGCATCCTCAGGAAAAAGATTTTTCTTTTTTTTCACATGTTCATCATTCCTATTCAAGAATTGATTCTTTCTTTATTGATTCTCGTCTTATTCCCTCAGTGATTAAATGTGATTATGATTCTGCAACCATTTCGGATCATGCTCCACTTAAGCTTTCTATTAAAATTCTGGCCAATATACAAAATAATAGACAATGGCATTTTAATTCACTGTTGCTTCAGGACTTGGACTTTGTTAACTTTATGAATGAACAGATTGATCTTTTTTTACAATTAACCATACAGAGGATATTTCTGTTAACACTCTTTGGGATACTTTTAAAGCTTATATTCGTGGTCAGATTATCTCGTATTCTGCTGCTTTGAGGAAGAAGCAGAAGCAGGAGGAGTTGGTAATTGTGGACAAGATTAAGGAAATTGATAAGAAATATGTTATAGCTCCTTCTGAGGAGTTATATAAACAAAGAACTGAACTTCAAATGGAACACAGTTTATTACTCTCGTCCTCGATTGTAAACCAATTAAAGAAAACAAGAAGTGAATTTTATGTACACAGTGACAAAATTGGTAAACTGTTGGCTAATCAATTGAAGTCTAATTATGCTAAATCTCAAATTAATCAGATTTATAACCAAAATGATCGACTAATACTTGATCATGTGGGGATTAATCAAACCTTCTGTGATTTCTACTCTTCCTTATATCAATCAGAGTCTCCTCGAGATTCTAAATATATGAATGATTTTTTAGATAATTTAGACTTTCCTGAGATTTCACAGGATATGGCTTCTATGTTAGATACTCCTATTACCATGGATGAGATTAAGAATGTTATTTTCTCTATGAATTTGGGGAAAGCTCCTGGCCCTGATGGGTTTACTGTAGAATTTTATAAATGTTTTGCTCCTTCATTAATCCCTTGGCTCTGTAGGGTTTTTGAGGCTTCATTGAAACTTGTTAAACTTCCTGAATCTTTTAATAGAGCGTCAATCTCTTTAATATTAAAGAAGGATAAAGATCCTGCTCAATGTGCATCTTATAGACCAATATCTTTATTAAATGTTGATTCTAAAGTTTTTTCTAAGTTATTAGCAAATAGATTAGAAAAAGTACTTCCCTCTATCATTTCGGAAGACCAAACGGGTTTTATTAAAGGTCGTTACTCTTTTTATAATATTCGTACACTGTTAGATATCGTTTATACTCCCTCACAAAATGTTCCTGAGTGTGTTATCTCTTTAGATGCTGAGAAAGCTTTTGATAGAGTAGAATGGCCTTATTTATTTAAGGTGCTTGAAAGGTTTAATTTCGCCTTGAAATTTATATCCAATCTTTCGACATATGACAGTCCCGCCAAAGTCCCGCTTTGTCTCAGGACAAAGGAAACTGAATACAGCCAGGACGGGGAAACGGCTGAAGGAGCCAGTGCAGAGTACCCCTGTGGCCATCTCCCTCAACAACAGGAATACCACCTTGGATACTGTTGCGGGGAGTGGGGTTGACCCTGCAGAGGAAAGTCGGAAAGCCACAGTGATTGGGTTTCTGTCACTGTCTTGTTTTGTGACTCAGAGAGAAGGAGAGGGAAAATGCACGCTGTGGTGATAGGAAGTTTGTCAGGGGAAAAAAGAGATAGGGCCTCTGCCCCTTCCTTCTTCAGTCCTGACGAAGGGTTCTGGCCCGAAACGTCAACTGATCGTTTCCACGGATGCTGCCCGACCTGCTGAGTTCCTCCAGCACGTTGTGAGTGTTGCTTTGATCCCAGCATCTGCAGATTATTTTTTGTTAGGGGAACAGACAGGAGGTTCTGTGGGTGAGGACAAGATTCCTGGAAGGTAGGGTTCTCCAATCTCCAATCGGGTCCTCAGCTTTCTTGAGTGGGAGGGTGAACAGCCAGAGGTCGTGGTCCATGTCGGTACAATGACATGGCTAGGGCCAGTGGCAAGGTTCTGCATTGAGAGTTCAGGGGGTCAGGTGTTAAGTTAAAGGGCAGGACCTCCAGGGTATGATCTCAGGATTGCTACCCATGCCATATGCTACTGATACTAGAACCAGGAAGATTATACAGTTTAATATGTGGCTAAAGAGATAGTGCAGGAGGGAGGGCTTCAGATTTTTGGATCATTGGCCTCTCTTCCAGGGAAGGTGGCACTTGTAGAGAAAGGGTGGTTTGTACCTGAACCGGAGGGGGACGAATATCCTTGTGGGAAGGTTTTCTAATGCTGCATTGTGGCATTTAAACTAGAGTTGCAGGGGGATGGGAACCAGAATGCCAGAGCAGTTAGTGGAGAGGTTTGGAGGCAGATGTTTTTATGACCTCAGACAAAGACAGGAATCGAAAGGTTGACCATGGTGCGACTAGTGTCCTGAGCTGTGTATATTACAATGCAAGAAGTATTCCGGGAAAGGCATGGATCAGCACGTGGAATTATGATATTGTAGCCGTTAGTGAGACTTGGTTGCAGGAGGGGCAGCACTGGCATTTCAATATTCCGGGCTTCTGTTGTTTTAGATGTGATGGAAAAGGAGGGATTAAAGGAGGAGTGGTGGCATTGCTAGCTAGGGGAAAATGTCACGGCAGAACAGACAGGAGAATTCAACTAGAGAGGCATTATGGGTGGAGCTGAGAAATAAGAAAGATATGACCATGTTAATGGGGTTATATTATACAACACCCAACTGTCCTGTGGATTTGTAAGGAGATTGCAGACTGTTACAAAAACATAAGACTATTATAGAAGGTGAGTTTATCTTTTCACATATTGATTGGGAATCACATACTGTAAAAGGATGAGATGGAAAAAGTTTATCCAATATGTTCAGGAAAGTTTCCTTCATCAGTACCTAGAAGACCCAACAAAAGAGCATGCAATACTGGATATGCTATTAGGGAATGAGACAGGGCAGGTGACAGAAGTTTGTATAGGGGAACACTTTGCATCCAGTGACCACAATGCCATTACTTTGCAAAAAGATAGTCTGGTCCACAGGTTGAGATTCTAGATTGGAGTAAGGCCAAGTTTGGTGGTATCAGGAAGATGTAGCAAGTGTGAATTGGGACAAGCTGTTTTCTGGCAGAGGTCTACTTGAAAAGTGGGAAGCTTTTAAAAATGAAATTCTGAGAGAATAAAACTTATATGTGCCTGTCAGAATAAAAGGTAAAGGTAACAAATGTAGGGAACATTGGTTTTCAAGAGATATTGAGGCCCTGGTTAAAGGAAAAAAGGAGGTGCATAGCAAGTATGGGCAAGTAGAACAAATGAGGTGCTTATGGAGTACCAGAAATGCAAGAAAACACTTCAGAAAGAAACCAAGAAGGCTAAAAGATGGCATGAAGTTGCTCTAGTAGACAAGGTGAAAAAGAATCCCAAGGGATTCTACAGCTATGTTAAGAGCAAAAGGATAGCAAGGGACAGAACTGGTCCTCTAGAAGACCAGAATGGTAATCCATGTGTGGAGCCAAAACAATTGGGGAGATCTAAATGAATTCTTTGCATACTCAGGAGACAGATACAAAATCTATGGAACTGAGATAAAGCAGCATCAACTTCATGGACCCTGACAGGTTACAGAGGAGATGTTTGCTACCCTGAGGCAAATCAGGGTGCATAAATCCCCACGACCTGAGAAGGTGTTCCCTCAAACCCTAAGGAAAGCAAGTGCAGAAATTGCTGGGGCAACAGCAGAGATATTTCAAACATCCTAGCAACAGGAGAGGTACCAGAGGATTAGAGGATAGACAATGTTGTTCTGTTGTTTAAAAAAGGCTCTAATCAGAAACCAGGAAATTATAGGCCGTTGACTCTGACATTAGTTGTGGGAAAGTTATTGTAAGGTATTCTAAGACACTGGATATAGAAGTATTTAGATAAATATGGACATATTAAGGATAGTCAACATGGCTTTGTGCATGGTAGATCATGTCTAACCATTCTAACTGAGTTTTTTGAGGATTTACGTCAGCTGGAAAAATGGGCTGAAAAATGACAGATGGAATTTGATGCAGACTAGTGTAAGGTTTAGCACTTCGGTAGGACCAACCAGGGTAGGTCTTAGACAGTGAATGGTAGGACATTAAGGAGTGTGGTAGAACAAAGGGATCTGGGAATATAGGTCCATAATTTGTTGAAAGTGGCGTCACAGGTAGATAGGGTCGTAAAGAAAGCCTTTATTGCATTGGCCTTCATAAATCAGAAGATGGGATGTTATGTTGAAGTTGTATGAGATGTTGGTGAGGCCTAATTTGGAGTATTGTGTGTAGTTTTCATCACCTACCTACAAGAAAGATGTAAACAAGGTTGAAAGAGTACAGAGAAAATTTACAAGGATGTTGCCAAGTCTGGAGGACCTGAGTTATAAGGAAGGATTGAATAGGTTAGGACTGTACTCTTTAGAATGTGGAAGATTGAGAGGAGATTTGAAAGAGGGATACAAAACTATAAGGCGTATAGACAGGGTAAATGAAAGTAGGCATTTTCCACTGAGGTTTGGTGGCTATTGGTTAAGGGTGAAAGGTGAGAAGTTTAATAGGAACATCAGGGGAAACTTCTTCACTCAGAGGGTCGTGGGAGTGTGGAATGAGCTGCCAGCACAAGTGGTGCATGTGAGCTCGATTTCAACATTTAATTCAAGTTTGGATGGGTACATGGATAGTAGGGATATGGAGGGCTATGGTCCTGGTGCAGGTCAGGGGGACTAAGCAGTTTAAATGGTTTCAGCATGGTCTAGATGGGCCGAAGGCCCTGTGTCTGTGCTGTACTTCTCTGTGACTCTATGGGCCAGTTAGTCCAGCTTCTGTGGTTGGGAAGATGTTGGAGTTGATTGTTAAGGATGTAGTTTCGGGGTACCTGGGGCACATGGCAACATAGGCTGTAGTCAACGTGGTTTCCTAAAGAGCAAACCTTGCCTGATAAATCTGTTGGATTTCTCTGAAGAAATAACAAGCAGGATAGACAAAGGAAAATCAGTGGACATTGTGTCCTTGGATTTTCAGAAGGCCTTTGACAAGGTGCCACACAGAGGCTGCTTATCAAGTTAATAGTCCATGGTATTCCGGGAAATATACTAACATAAATAGAGTATTGGCTGACTGGCAGGAGGAAAAGAGTGGGAATAAAGGGGGACTTTTCTGTTGGCTGCCTGTGAATAGTGATGTTCCACAGGGGTCTGTACTGGAACCGATCCTTTTGATGTTCTGTGTTAATGATTTGCATGACGGAATTGATGGGTTTGTGGTCAAGTATGTGAATATTACAAAGATACGTGGAGGGGCTTGTAGTTTCAAGGAAGCAGAGAGACTTCAGAAGGTCCAAAACAGATTAGGAGAACGGGCAAGGAAGTGGCAAAAGGAATACAGAATTGGGAAGTGAATGGTCATGCACTTTGGTAGAAGGAATAAAAGCATAGACTATTTTCTAAAAGGAGATTAAATTAAAAAAACTGAGGCGCAAAAGGACTTGGGAGTGCTTGTGCAGGTTTTCCTGGAGATTAGTTACAGGTGAAGTTGGTGTTGAGGATTCCAAACGCAATGTTAGCATTCATTTCGAGAGGACTAGAATATGAAAGCAGAGATGTAATGTTGAAATTTTTAAAGCACAGGTGAGACCTCACTTGGAGTATTGTAAGCAGTTTTGGGCCCTCTAGCTAAGAAAGGATGTGCTCACTGACATTGGAGAGAGTTGAAAAGAGGTTCACGAAGATGATTCTGTGATTGACAAGTTTGTCTTATATTTTACTGTCTTATGGCACATACTCCCCTCCCTTTATCAACAGATGTTTTTATTCACTTTAATCATTTATATCAATGGTTGAAGATCAAAGGATTTGTTAATGTACTATGAGACATGTTCATTTCCTGCAACATCACTTTATTAATTAGTTTATTCATAAACCTGCTTAAAAAGATGATATAACTGACATTTTGGCCTTTATTAAACCACTACATTTAATATTATGCCACTACTTCATTTTGCAATGCTGTTTAATTATCCTACGTAATTCATAGCTTTAAATATGAGTTCCAATAGAGCAGGCACAGTTAACACTATCACCGAGTGTTCTTGGTTTAGGTTATTGGAATAAAAGGAAGAAATGGTACAACTTGTACAACCAGTGCTCTGGATTTTTCATGGTTGCCATAGTCACCTTTCAGCTTCCGGGTATGCAGTCCTTGCTCTGATGATAGATTACTGAAGTGAGATAGAAGCAGAATTCAGTGAGTATGTCATTAAGTCACACCACACAATGTTCTTCACTGAAATTGCTCTTTGAATGTCTTGGACCAGATTTGAATTCCACTGAGGATACTTCTGCACCCTCTGTTCCCACCATCCTGTGGTTTGTTCTGTTTGTACACCCTCTCTTGATTCTCCAAGCCAAATTCTGAGAAAATGTCTCAGTACTGCACCAATGTGGATAATTATCTGCTGTGTGCAGTAGCTTGAGGTTGGCCCCAATTTGTCAAACAACATGCTGCATTTGGAAGCAGCAACAGAAATAACCAAGCCCAAGTAGAATTGTGTCAGCTAAAGAAATCAACCATATGTTCTGCTGATGCTTTCAACACTGCCAGGTAGGACCATTCTTGTTATTCCTAGTAGTATTCACCGATGTAAGAAATAGCTTTGGTTGGTATCTTGAGGTCCAAGCCATAGCCTTCCGATCAAATCACAGAATCAGAATCAGGTTTATTATCACCGACATGTGGCGTGAAGTTTGCGAAGTTAGCAGCAGCAGTTGAAAGCAATACACAATCTAGAAGAGAAAAAATAATAAATATGTAAAGAAATAAAACAATTACAGTATATGTATATTGAATAGATTTTAAAAAGTGTAAAAAGAACAGAAATACTGTATATTAAAAAAAGTGAGGTAGTGTCCAAGGGTTCAATGTCCATTTAGGAATCAGGTGGGAGAGGGGAAGAAGCTGTTCCTGAATCGCTGAGTGTGTGCCTTCCTATCTGATGGTAACAGTGAGAAAAGGGCATGCCCTGGGTGCTGGAGGTCTTTAATAGTGGACGCTGCCTTTCTGAGACACCGCTCCTTGAAGATGTCCTGGGTACTTTGTAGGCTAGTACCCAAGATGGAGCTGACTAGATTTACAACCCTCTGCAGCTTCTTTCGGTCCTGTGCAGCAGCCCCTCCATACCAGACAGTGATGCAGCCTGTCAGAATGCTCTCCACGGTACAACTATAGAAGTTTTTGAGTGTATTTGTTAACATGCCAAATCTCTTCAAACTCCTAATGAAGTATAGCCACTGTCTTGCCTTCCTTATAACTGCATGAATATGTTGGGACCAGGTTAGATCCTCAGAGATCTTGACACCCAGGAACTTCAAACTGCTCACTCTCTCCACTTCTGATCCCTCTATGAGGATTGGTATGTGTTCCTTTGTCTTACCCTTCCTGAAGTCCACAATCAGCTCTTTTGTCTTACTGACGTTGAGTGCCAGGTTGTTGCTGCGACACCAATCCACTAGTTGGCATATCTCACTCCTGTACGCCCTCTTGTCACCACCTGAGATTCTACCAACAATGGTTGTATCATCAGCAAATTTATAGATGGTATTTGAGCTATGCTTAGTCACACAGTCATGTGTATACAGAGAGTAGAGCAGTGGGCTAAGCACACATCCCTGAGGTGCGCCAGTGTTGATCGTCAGCGAGGAGGAGATGTTATCACCAATCCGCACAGATTGAATCTTCTGGTTAGGGGGTTGAGGATTCAATTGCATAGGGAGGTTCAGAGGCCCAGGTTCTGTAACTTCTCAGTCAGGATTGCGGGAATGATGGTATTAAATGCTAAGCTATAGCTGATGAACAGCATCCTGACATAGGTGTTTGTATTGTCCAGGTGGTCTAAAGTCATGTGGAGAGCCATTGAGATTGTGTCTGCTGTTGACCTATTGTGGAGATAGGCAAATTGCAATGGGTCCAGGTCCTTGCCCTAGTCATGACCAACCTCTGAAAGCATTTCTTCACTGTAGATGTGAGTGCTACCGGGCGATGGTCATTAAGGCAGCTCACATTATTCTTCTTAAGCACTGGAATAACTGTTGCCTTTTTGAAGCAAGTGGGAACTTCTGCCCGTAGCAGTGAGAGGTTGAAAATGTCCTTGAATACTCCCGCTAGTTGGCTGGCACAGGTTTCCAAAGCCATACCAGGTACTCCATCGGGACCTTCCGCCTTGCGAGAGTTCACTCTCTTTAAAGACAGTCTAACATTGGCCTCTGAGACAGAGGTTACAGGGTCATCAGGTGCAGCAGGGATCTTCACAGCTGTAGTTGTATTCTCCCTTTCAAGGGGGGCATAAATCTGGTTATATGTTAATTGATTTCACAGTACTGGCAGGGATTAGCTATGCTCATGCTCTGTCCAACCTTACCCTTTCAATTGCTGCTTAAAGACCTCAGTGATATTGCTTTAAATAACAGTCACAGAGATACCAGCAGTCTGTTATGAAACTGCTGGGCTTCACTCCAAACCCTGGTCCTTTGCACCACGCACTATCCATGCTCACCGCTCCGCTGATGTCTGAGCGCTGTTCTGGTGAACTTTTGATGACTGCCACAGAGGGAATGCAACAAACATCCGTGAGACTAATGCTTGGAATGCTGGGACTGCTACACAATAAGTCAATAGGACAACTCGGTTTGTACTCATTAGACTCTTCGAAGAATGAAAAGGGATCTAATTGAAATGCACATGGTTCTAACAAGGCTGGATGTGGAACATTGGATTCACCTCAATGGATTGAACGGCCTACTCCCACTCTCACTTTCTATGTGCACCAGGAGGATGGAACCGACTCAAGTTCTTGCCGCTAACATCACTATAAGGTTCTTTGTTACTGGCTGGCTTTTCACCTGAAGCCGCAATAACTGGAGAGGCAAATATCCAGAACATTAACTGGAAACCATGAAGCCTGCAGGGAAAGATGAGAGTCTGCAGATGATGAACCTACTGGCAAGCAAACCTTCTTGAGAATCAGGTTAGACAGAGCTGCTTATTAACTGATTGACCAGACTTGCTGGGGTCAGAACTTAATCTATCCATCTTGTATCCGAAACATGCAGCTGGTATAGAATAGATTAAATAAATCAATGGAAACTGAAGCTGAAATCACAATACAAACTGTCTGCCCTGTGAAACAGCAGCCCAAATGAGAAAAGAGTGCAAGTGACTTGTCGGTATAATATAAAATAGCTCATTTCATTGAAGCAGAGTTAAATGAGGTTAGAATATTAGTTACATGCATCTATTTCCCATTGCTATTAAGTAACACTGGCAAAACTGAATTTGATTAACTCAAGAAGTGAGGTAAACACATAAAGAACTGATATGTTAATTAGATTGCCACAAGTAAGATCTTCTGATTCTAAAACATTGGAATGGATTTGCTGGGCCTGCTGATTCATATTCACTTTGCATTTCCAGGTGTGGAGATTATACAGGTAGAGTTGTACTGGGCATTTGACATGTAACTAAAGGTCAACTTTCTACCTTTGAGTTGGAAATTGCTTCCTTAATATCACCAAAAGAAAAGGATCTGCTGCTATAATCCTCTGCTACTGTTCGTACAGCTTGTTATAAAGCTGTTGCTTTATAACAATATGATTTGGATCCAATCAATGTGTTAAAGAAAATTGCTTGAGTAATCTATTAGTAGCAGAGCTAAACTGTTACTAATAGAACCCACCAACCTCTGCCTTCAATACATTCATGACTTAAGATCAAAATATAATATTTAATTAAAGTAGGTCCGAGATGGTTATCAGATGTGATTGCTTCTGTGCTAACAGCTTTCTAGTTGGCAGAAGCATTGATTTCATTTTGGTTTTCTATCAAGAAATCTGTCCATCGCGATCTGATGTGGCTTCACTATGGCAGATAACTATAGGACCTGAAAAAAGCTATAGCTGTACATGTCAATAAAGGCAATCCTGCTCTGAAACATGAATCATTATTTCCAAATGTGGTGTAGTACATTCCCAAACCAAAAGCCGTGGATGAACCAGGAGGTATGTCGTCTGCTGAAGGCTACGTCTGTGGCATTCAAGTCCGGCAACCAGGTCTGTACCAGAAAACCAGGTATGATTTGTCGAGGGCTATTTCAAGGGTGAAGAGAGAATTTCAAATGAAGTTAGAGGTGACATCGGATGTATGACAACTCTGGTAGGGACCGCAAGACATTACTTCCTACAAAG
Organism: Mobula hypostoma; assembly: GCF_963921235.1. Taxonomy (NCBI): domain Eukaryota; kingdom Metazoa; phylum Chordata; class Chondrichthyes; order Myliobatiformes; family Myliobatidae; genus Mobula; species Mobula hypostoma. The sequence continues at coordinate 66,309,360 of NC_086115.1, forward strand.
TGAAACCCAATAGCATGAATGACAGCGATGCTTCACTACCAGATGAACTCAACACCTTCTATGCCCGCTTTGAAAGGAAGAATACAACTACAGCTATGAAGATCCCTGCTGCACCTGATGACCCTGTGATCTCTGTCTCCGAGGCCGATGTTGAGCTGTCTTTAAAGAGGGTGAACCCTTGCAAGGTGGAAGGTCCTGATGGAGTATCTGGTAGGGCTCTGAAAACTTGTGCAAACTAACTGGCGGGAGTATTCAAGGACACCAGAATCAGGTTTATTATCACTGGCATGTGACGTGACATTTGTTAACTTAGCAGCAGCAGTTCAATGCAATAGATAATCTATCAGAAAGAGAAAACAAAATAAAATAATAAATAAAATAAAACATAATAATAAATAAACAAGTAAATCAATTATGTATATTGAATAGATTATTTAAAATGTGCAAAAACAGGAATACTGTATATTAAAAAAAGTGAGGTAGTGTCCAAAGCTTCAAAGTCCATTCAGGAATCGGATGGCAGAGAGGAAGAAGCTGTTCCTGAATCACTGAGTGTGTGCCTTCAGGCTTCTGTACCTCCTACCTGATTGTAACAGTGAGAAAAGGGCATGCCCTGGGTGCTGGAGGTCTTTAATAATAGACGCTGCCTTTCCGAGACACCGCTCCCTAAAGGTGTCCTGGGTACTTTGTAGGCTAGTGCCCAAGATGGAGCCGACTAGATTTACAATCTTCTGCAGCTTCTTTCAGTCCTGTGCAGTAGCCCCTCCATATCAGACAGTGATGCAGCCTGTCAGAATGATCTCCATGGTACAACTATAGAAGTTTTTGAGCGTATTTGTTGACATGTCAAATCTCTTCAAACTCCTAATAAAGTATAGCCACTGTCTTGTCTTCTTTATGACTACATCAATGTGTTGGGACCAGGTTAGATCCTCAGAGATCTTGACACTCAGGAACTTGAAACTGCTCGCTCTCTCCACTTTTGATCCCTCTATGAGGATTGGTATGTGTTCCTTCGTCTTACCCTTCCTAAAGTCCGCAATCAGCTCTTTCATCTTACTGACGTTGAGTGCCAGGTTGTTGCTGCGACACCACTCCACTAGTTGGCATATCTCACTCCTGTACGCCCTCTCGTCACCACTTGAGATTCTACCAACAATGATTGTATCGTCAGCAAATTTGTAGATGGTATTTGAGCTATGCCTAGCCACATAGTCATGTGTATACAGAGAGTAGAGCAGTGGGCTAAGCACACACCCCTGAGGTGCACCAGTTTCAACCTCTCACTGCTATGGGCAGAAGTTCCCATTTGCTTCAAAAAGGCAACAATTATACCAGTGCCTAAGAAGAATAATGTGAGCTGCCTTAATGACTTACCTGGTAGCACTCACGTCGACAGTGATAAATACTTTGAAAGCTGGTCATGATTAGACTGAACTTCTGCCTCATCAAGGACCTGGACCCATTGCAATTTACCTATCGGCACAATAGGTCAACGGCAGATGCACCCTCAATGGCTCTCCACACGGCTTTAGACCACGTGGACAACACAAACACCTATGTCAGGATGCTGTTCATCAGCTATAGCTTAGCATTTAATACCATCATTCCCACAATCCTGACTGAGAAGTTACAGAACCTGGGCTTCTGTACCTCCCTCTGCAACTGGATCCTCGATTTCCTAACTGGAAGACCACAGTCTGTGTGGATTGGTGATAACATGTTCTCTTCGCTGATGATCAACACTGGTGTACCTCAGGGTTGTGTGTGCTTAGCCCACTGCTCTACTCTCTATATAGAGTTGTGGCTAGGCATAGCTCAAATACCATCTATGAATTTGCTGATGATACAACCATTGTTGGTAGAATCTCAGGTGGTGACGAGAGGGCGTACAGGGGCGAGATGTACCAACTAGTGGAGTGGTGTCGCAGCAACAACCTGGCACTCAACGTCAGTAAGACGAAAGAGTTGATTGTGGACTTCAGGAAGGGTAAGATGAAGGAACACATACCAATCCTCATAGAGGGATCAGAAGTGGAGAGAGTGAGCAGCTTCAAGTTCCTGGGTGTCAAGATCTCTGAGGACCTAACCTGGTTCCAACATATCGATGCAGTTATAAAGAAGGCAAGACAGCGACTATACTTCATTAGGAGTTTGAAGGGATTTGACATGTCAACAAATACACTCAAAAACTTCTATAGATGTACCGTGGAGAGTGTTCTGACAGGCTGGTATGGGGGGGTGGGAGCTACTGCACAGAACTGAAAGAATTTGCAGAGGGTGGTAAATTTAGTCGGCTCCATCTTGGGTACTAGCCTACAAAGTACCTAGGACATCTTCAAGGAGCTGTGACTCAGAAAGGCAGCGTCCACTATTAAAGACCTCCAGCACCCAGGGCATGACCTTTTCTCACTGTTACCATCAGGTAGGAGGTACAGAAGCCTGAAGGCACACAATCAGCGATTCAGGAACAGCATCTTCTCCTCTGCCATCTGATTCCTAAATGGACATTGAACCCGTGAACACTACCTCACTTTTTTGAAAATATATTATTTCTGTTTTTTGCACAATTTTTAATTTATTCAATAGACATATACTGCAATTTATTTATTTATTATTATTTTTTTCTTCTATACTATGTATTGCAGTGAACTGCTGCTGCTAAGATAATAAATTTCACAACACATGCTGATGATAATAAACCTGATTCAGATTCTTAGGTTCAGATGTTATTTTCATCATATGTTTAGATATTATTTTCTTGCTCAAGACTGGCTGAAATGGTGCTGACAGAACTGAACATAGAGGGTTCATTTTCCAAAGCATGTGTCCGGAAGAACCATTTGCTATGCAACCAGGAACATGACCTGAGAAGGATCTTGAAATAACACATAATATGGTTGACTCATTTATAACAAGGACTTTTTTAGAGACCAGTCTACAGTCTCACTGGCAGACTTACAAAGATCCAATGTGATATTCGGTCGGTTCATTTAAAAACAATTGAAGGCTTTACTAAAACCAAGCAACCCACACAAAATACTGGTGGACACAGCAGGCCAGGCAGCATCTATAGGAAGAAGTACAGTCGACGTTTTGCGCCGAGACCCTTCGTCAGTCCTGACTTCGATTTCCAGCATCTGCAGATTTCCTCGTGTTTACTAAAACCATCATCTATTCCCTCGTTCTGTACAGGTTGCAATCTAAAACCCACATGAGTTAGGAGAAAAATTAGAACATCCGGCCCAGTCATTCATCATGGCTGATCTTTTTTCACTCTCAACCCCATTATCCTGCCATCTCCTCGTAACCTTTCATGCCCTGACTAATCAAAAATATTTCATATTCTGCCTTAAATACACCCAAACCTGCATAAAGGATAGATGCAGAGCAGAATTTTGCAAAATTTCACTATCCCTGGAGAGTCAGAGACTGTGAACCCTACATGAGTCTAGTTAGATCACAGACCTGGAGAGTCAGAGACTGTGAACCCTACATGAGTCTAGTTAGATCAAAGACCTGGAGAGTCAGAGGCTGTGAACCCTACATGGGTCTAGTTAGATCACAGACCTGGAGAGTCGGAGACTGTGAACCCTACATGACTTTAGTTAGATCACAGATCTGGAGAGTCAGAGACTGTGAACCCTACATGAGTCTAGTTAGATCACAGACCTGGAGAGTCAGAGACTGTGAACCCGACATGATTCTAGTTAGATCACAGACCTGGAGAGTCAGAGGCTGTGAACCCTACATGGGTCTAGTTAGATCACAGACCTGGAGAGTCAGAGGCTGTGAACCCTACATGGGTCTAGTTAGATCACAGACCTGGAGAGTCGGAGACTGTGAACCCTACATGAGTCTAGTTAGATCACAGACCTGGAGAGTCAGAGGCTGTGAATCCTACATGGGTCTAGGTAGATCACAGACCTGGAGAGTCAGAGACTGTGAACCCTACATGAGTCTAGTTAGATCACAGACCTGGAGAGTCAGAGACTGTGAACCCTACATGAGTCTAGTTAGATCACAGACCGGGAGAGTCAGAGACTGTGAACCCTACATGAGTCTAGTTAGATCACAGACCTGGAGAGTCAGAGACTGTGAACCCTACATGGGTCTAGTTAGATCACAGACCTGGAGTGTCAGAGACTGTGAACCCTACATGGGTCTAGTTAGATCACAGACCTGGAGAGTCAGAGACTGTGAACCCTACATGGGTCAAGTTAGATCACAGAGCTGGAGATCACAGACCTGGAGAGTCAGAGACTGTGAACCCTACATGGGTCTAGTTAGATCACAGAGCTGGAGAGTCAGAGACTGTGAACCCTACATGAGTCTAGTTAGATCACAGAGCTGGAGAGTCAGAGACTGTGAACCCTACATGAGTCTAGTTAGTCATGAGAACTCCTCCATGGAGTGGAAGTAAATCATTGTCAAAGCTGATGAACTTATCATTAAAAAGAGAGAAGATAGTTGTTGCAAGAATCCTTTGCTTTCTTACTCTGTTTACAATAAAGACCATCATTCCATCTACCTGCCAATCTTTCTGTACTTTATATGGCCAGAGATTTCAAAAGATGCTTCCACATTACATCTTTCTTTATATGTGTAGCAGTTTTAATCTCCTCAGTTACTCAATGTCATTAAGAAACTCATCAAAATTCTTCCTCAATCATTATCAAATCGGCCGCACTCTGAGAAACTCTGAATTGTGCTGGAGAGGTATGGAAGGTTATGGACACTGTAGTTGGAGGAAGAGTTTGTCATTTTTCTCCAAACTAAACTTCATTTCCCTTGCCTGGATTTCACACTATCCAAAGGTAGATTGTTGAAGTATAAGGATATAAATCACTGATTGTTGACACTGCAGTGCCTCCAACTTTGCATGATAGGCATGTGCTGCACACTGTCTGGTATATTGAGCGAAGTGTTGTGTTAAAAATGATTTGTGATTGAAAGAAGAAGCAAATTGGAATGCACGTTTCTGCATTACCCCCAGGACATTGGTATTTCAGTGGCAAACTGCAGCTTCCAACTCTGGAGTTACTTGCTTTTCGGGATTAAGGTTTAAACAGAATGATGGGTAGAAATTGTATTGGAAATAGTCTGCTCTTTTTTAATAAATTGTATACAACAATGATATTGTTTAGCTGTGATATTCATATAAAAATAACGTTTGACTTCGACAGTAACCCATTGTACACGAAGTTCTCTGGGATATTTATGATTGGAGTTAAAGCATTATGTGAATGTAACTGCATTCTCTTTCAACTTACTGTCTAGAGGCAGTTACAAAAGGAACAAAGATTTAGTTTCCAGAGTGCACCAGTGATTAATTGTGCTATAATTACATTTTCATTCTCTTGATAAAATTCATTATATAGTTTTCTTTGCTGCTGCTGGTGGAATTGGAAAATTCACTGGGTTTTGATTTTCACTACACAACAATTTGAATTGTGGCGTGTCGTCGATGAACAGGAATTAAAACAGAAGTTGAGATATTCAGTCACATTATATTGATGGCTTTTGTCCTGGGCATTTAGTCTCTCGTGGTGTGGATTGCTTATTAGTGTGTCATTAAAAAAAAAATCTGTTTATAGTTCTTTCCAGGTTTAGTTATTGATCTTACATGAATGTTAAATTATTTTGTTCAGCTATGCTTTAATATTCTGGTGTAGTTATGACAATTCTGCCGTTGGAGTGCCAATTAGACTCTCGACTATCACTGCTGCTGTTTTCTGCAATTAGGCTTTTTTTAAGCAATTATGATGAAGAACTGAAATGTTATCATATCTTTGGAGAGCCTTTCTCAGACTCTCTCCTCAAAACCTTTCTGTACAGGACTGTGATCTCAGTAAATCTCATGCAATATTGTATTCATACTATGCCCATCTTGTGCAGACACTGAACAAGTCAGGATACACATTGGCAAGCTCATTAACAATATCTCACCGTGCTTCCAACATTTGCCTGCTGCCTGGCGGGCTGTTGCTTAGGCCAGTGGGGGCAGAAGCAGGAGATCAGTTGGCAAGTCAGTTCAACAGAATGGTGCTGCTGTTCCACACACCCTGCACACACCCCAGTGACCAGGGATTGAATCCAGTGCCACTTCGGTGAAATCTACGATTGCATGCATATTCTCTGGATGCATTGGTTTCCTTTCACCTTCTGAAGATGTGAGTGAGTTGGTCGTTAGATGAATGGGCTGGAACACTGCTACTGCAGGCCTTGCAGCTAGTTCTCAACTCTAGGACACAGGTTCTATTCTGCCTCTAGGCTGTCCGTTGGAGCTTTCATGTGCTTCCTTTGGTCAGACAGATTACCACCACTATCTCCTCACACCCAAAAAGCATGCAGGCATTGGGCACACAGGTGACTGTACATTGCCCATTACACGTGGCTGTTACGACAAATGCAGAAAATGGCCATGGAGAGGGTGCATCCCCACAAGAAAATAAATCTCAGAGTTGTATATGGTGACATACCAGAATCAGAATCATGTGACGTGAAATCTGTTAACTTGGTAGCAGCAGTTCAAAGCAATACATACTCTAGCAGAGAGAGAGAGAGAGAGAGAGAGAGAGAGAGAGAGACAAAAAATAATTAATAAAATAAAACAAAACATAATAATAAATAAAGTAAATCAATTATGTGTATTGAATTGATTTTTTAAAATGTGCAAAAAACAGAAATACTGTATATTAAAAAAAATAAGGTAGTGTCCAAAGATTAAATGTCTATTTAGGAATTGGATGGCAGAGGGGAAGAAGCTGTTCCTGAATCGCTGAGTGTGTGCCTTCAGGCTTCTGTACCTCCTACCTGGTGGTAACAGTGAGAAAAGGGCATGCCCTGGGTGTTGGAGGTCCTCAATAATGGACACTGCTTTTCTGAGACACCAGTCCTAAAGATATCCTGGGTACTTTGCAGGCTAGTACCCAAGATGGAGCCAACTAGATTTACAATCTTCTGTAGCTTCTTTCAGTCCTGTGCAGTAGCCCCTCCATACCAGACAGTGATGCAGCCTGTCAGAATGATCTCCACAGTACAACTATAGGAGTTTTTGAGGGTATTTGTTTTTATGCCAAATCTCTTCAAACTCTTAATAAAGTATAGCAGCCATCTTGCCTTTTTTATAACTACATCGATATGTTGGGACCAGGTTAGATCCTCAGGGATCTTGACACCCAGGAACTTGAATCTGTTCTTTAATAACAAATTTACTTTGAATTTTGTTGCCAATGAACATATAAATGATTATATTACTAATCTATATAAATAGATAACTCTAAAAGTAGAATAAATTAGTTTATTATGAGAAGATTATACAATATGTGACTAAGGAATTGGTATAGTAGGGAGGGCATTATATTTTTGTAATGTTGAGTTCTCTTTCAGGTAAGGTGGCACCTGCACTGAGGGAACGGTTTGCACCTGAACTGGATGAGGGACTAATAACCCAGCAGGAAGGTTTCTTAATGCTACATGGTGAAATTCAAACTAGGGTCGCAAGGGATGGGAACCAGAGTGCCAAAACAGTTAGTGAGGAGGTTGTGGAGGCAGATGTTGGTAAAACCTCAGACAAACATAGGGATCAAAAGGTTGAGCATGGTGTGACAGAATCGAAAAGGGTGAATACAGGACTGAAGGTCCAGAATTGGCTTGCCCACAGAAGGCAAAGAGTGGTTGTAGACGGGTCATATTCTGCATCGAGGTTGGTGACCAGTGGTGTGCCTCAGGGATCTGTTCTGGGACCCCTACTCTTTGTGATTTTTATAAATTACTTGGATGAGGAAGTGGAGGAATGGGTTAGTAAATTTGCTGATGACACAAAGGTTGGGGTGTTGTGGATAGTGTGGAGGACTGTCAGAGGTCACAGTCGGACATTGATAGGATGCAAAACTGGGCTGAGAAGTGGCAGATGGAGTTCAACCCAGATAAGTGTGAAGTGGTTCATTTTGCTAGGTCAAATATGATGGCAGAATATAGTATTAATGGTAAGACTCTTGGCAGTGTGGAGGATCAGTGGGATCTTGGGGTTCGAGTCCATAGGACACTCAAAGCTGCTGCGCTGGTTAACTGTGTGGTTAAGAAGGCATATGGTGCATTGGCCTTCATCAACTGTAGGATTGAGTTCAAGAGCTGAAAGGTAATATTACAGTTATATCGGACACTGGTCAGACCCCACTTGAGTACTGGTTCAGTTCTGGTCACCTCACTACAGGAAGGATATGGAAACTATAGAAAGGGTATAGAGGACATTTACAAGGATGTTGCCTGGATTGGGGAGCATGCCTTATGAGAATAGATTGAGTGAACTTGGCCTTTTCTCCTTGGAGCGTCAGAGGATGAGAGGTGACCTGACAGAGGTGTATAAGATGATGACAGGCATTGATTGTGTAGATAGTCAGAGACTCTTTTCCAGGGCTGAAATGGCTAATTTGAGAGGGCACAGTTTTAAGGTGCTTGGAAGTAGGTACAGAGGAGATGTCAGGGGTAAGTTGTTTTTTTTTAAAACGCAGAGAGTGCTGAGTGCGTGGAATAGGCTGCCAGCGATGGTGGTGGAGGTGGATACGATAGGGTCTTTTAAGAGACTCCTGGATAGGTACATGGAGCTTAGAAAAATAGAGGGCTATGGGTAACCCTAGGTAATTTCTAAGGTAGGGACATGTTTGACACAGCATCGTGGGCCGAAGGGTCTGTATTGTGCTGTAGGTTTTCTATGTTCTATGTTGTAAGGTGTTGTATCTGAATGCGCGCAGTATACAGAATAAGGCAGATGAACTTAGCACAGTTGCAGATTGGCAGGTATGATGTTGTCGGCATCACAGAATCATGGCTTAAAACTGGGAGTGTAATGTCCAAGCGATCACATTGTCTCAAAGGATAGACTAGGAAACCAAAGGGGGTGGCTTTGCTCTGTTGGGAAAAAATGAAATCAAGTCATTAGAAAGAGGTGACATAGGGTTGGAAGGTATTGAATCATTGTCGATGGACCTAAGGAACTGCAAGGGTAAAAAGACCTTGATGGGAGTTGCATCCAGACCCCCAAGGAGTAGTTAAGATGTAGCCTACGATTTACAATGAGAGATGGTAAATACATGCCAAAAGGGCAATGTTACAATAGCCATGGTGAATTCAATATGCAGGTAGATTGGGAAAGTTAGGCTTTGGTGCTAGATTACAGAAGGGGGCTTTTCTAGAGGGCCTAGAAGATGAATTTTTAGAGCAGCTCGTGGTTGAATTTTTAGAGGACCAGCTATTTTGGATTGGGTATTGTCCAATGAACCAGAATTGATTAGAGAGCTTAAGGTAAACGAACCCTTAGAGAGAAGTGATCATAAAATGATTGAATTCACTCTGAAATTTCGGAAGGAGAAGCTAAGATCAGATGTATCAGTATTACAGTGGAGTAAAGGGATTTACAGAGGCATGAGAGAGGAGTTGGCCAGAACTGATTGGAAGAGAACACTGGCAGGGACGGTGGAAGAACAGCAATGGCTGGAATATTTGGAAGGCACAGGATATATACATCCCAAACAGGAAGAAGTTTTGTGAAGGGAAAATGACACAACCATGGCTTACAAGGGAAGTCAAAACCAACATAAAAGCCAAAGAAAGCAATGATTAATGGGAAGTTAGAGGATTGATAAACCTTTAAAAACTAACAGAAGGCAGCTAAAAAGTCATTAAGAAGGTAAAGATGGAATACGTAAGTAAGGTATTCAATCATATTAAAGAGCATACCAAATATTTCTTCAGATACATAATGTGTAAAAGGGAGTGAGAATGGATATCGAGCCACTGTAAAAATAATGCTCAAGAGGTAGTAATGGGGGACCATGAAATAGATTAGATTAGATTCAACTTTATTGTCATTGTGCCGAGTACAGATACAAAGCCAATGAAATGCAGTTAGCATCTGACCTGAAATGCAAAGAATAGTGTTATTTACAAAATAACTGTGAATAAAAAGTAAGTGCTACAGCACACAAATATAAAAGTACTGAGACAGTACAATATGGGTACAATACTGCTTAGCACTGTGATGTGAGGTTCAGCATGGTCACAGCCTCAGGGAAGAAGCTCTTCCTGTGCCTGCTGGTGTGGGAGTGGAGGCTCCTGTAGCACCTACCAGATGGGAGGAGAGTAAAAATAGCGAATGAACTGAAGTATTTTGCACTGTGGAAGACACTAGCAGAATGGTGGATATTCCAGTTGTCAGGTGTCATGAACTGTGTGAAATTGCGATAACTTGAGTGAAGTTTCCTGGGAAACTGAAAGGTCTGAGGGTAGATAAGTCACCTGGAGCAGATGGTGTACACCCCAGTTCTGAAAGAGCTGGTGAAGACATCGTGGAGGCATTAGTAATGGTCTTTCACGAATCACTAGATTCTGGAATGGTTGTGAAAGAGTAGAAAACTGCAAATTCACACCACTCTTCAAGAAGGGAGAGAGGCAGAAGAAAGGAAACTAGTTAGTCTGACCTCAGTGGTCAGGAAGATGTTGGAGTAGATTATTAAGAATGAGATCTCAGGGTACTTGGAGGCACATGATAAAAGAGACTATAGTCAGCATGGTTTCCTCAAAGGAAAATCTTGCCTGACCTGATAGGGGTATACAAGATAATGAGAGGCATGACCTGATAGGGGTGTACAAGATAATGAGATGCATTGTTCTTGTGGATAGTCAGAGGCTTTTTCCCAGGGCTGAAATGGCTAGCACATGAGGGCACAGTTTTAAGGTGCTTGGAAGTAGGTGCAGAGGAGATGTCAGGGGTAAGTTGTTTTTATTTAAAAAAACGCAGAGAGTGGTGACTGCGTAGAATGGGTAGCTGGCGGCAGTGGTGGAGGCGGAAACGATAGGGTCTTTTAAGAGACTCCTGGATATATACATGGAGCTTAGAAAAATAGAGGGCTATGGGTAAGCCTAGGTAGTTCTAAGGTAAGGACATGTTTAGCACAGCTTTGTGGGCTGAAGGGCCTGTATTGTACTGTAGGTTTTCTATGTTTCTAAATCTATTGGAAGTCTTTGAAGAAGTAATAAGTAGGATAGACAAAAGAGAATCGGTTGATGTTGTGTACTTGGACTTTCAGATGGCCTTTGACAAAGTGTCACACATGAGACTGCTTAACAAGCTATGAGCACATGTATTACAGGAAAGATTCGAGCATGGTTGATTGGCAGGAGGCAAAGAGTGGGAATAAAGCAGGACTTTTCTGACTGGCTACCGGTGTCTAATGGCATTCCGCAGGGATCTGTGCTGGAACCGATTCTTTTTACATTATATATCAACAATTTGGATGATAGAATTGATGGCTTTGTTGCAAAGTTTGCAGATGATATGAAGTTAGGTGGATGGGGCAGGTAGTTTTTTGGAAGTAGAGAGGCTACAGAAGGACTTAGATTAGGAGAATGAACAAAGAAATGATAGATGGAATATAGTATCGTGAAGTCTATGGTCATGCACTTTAGTAGAGAAATGAAAGGGTAGACTATTTTCTAAATAGAAAGAAAATACAAGAAACTGAGATGGAAAGGGACTTGGGAGTCCTTGTGCAGGATTCCCGAAATATTAATTTGCAGGTTGATCCTGTGGTGAGGAAGGCAAGTGTAATGTTAGCATTAATTTCAAGAGAACTAGAATATGAAAGCAAGAATGTAATGTTGAAACTTTTATAAAGCACTGGTGAGATGTCACTCGGAGAGTTGTGAGCAGTTTTGGGCCCCTTATCTTAGAAAAGATGTGTTGAAACTGGAGAGGTTTCAAAGGAGGTTCATGAAAATGATTTCTGGATTGAACGACTTGTCATACGAAGAGCGTTCGATGACTCTGGGCCTGTCTTCACTGGAATTCAGAAGAATGAGGGTTCAGAGAATTCAACCGTATTGAAACCTATTGAATAGTGAAAGGCCTTGATAGAATGGATGTGGAGAGGATGTTTCCTATGGTGGGAATGGTGAATCTGTGGAATTCATTGCCACAGGCAGCTGTGGAGGCCAAGTGTTGGAGTACATTTAAAGCAGAGATTGAAAGACTCTTGATTAGTCAGGGCATGAAAAGATACAGGGAGAAGGCAGGAGATTGGGGCCAAGAGGAAAAATGGATCAGCCATGATGAAATGGCGGTGCAATCATAATGGGCCAAATGGCCAAATTCGTTCCTATGTTTCATTGTCACATGTACCGAGGTACAGTGAAAATCTGGTCTTGCATGCCATCCATTCATTACATTAGAGCATTGAAGTAAAACGAATTAAAACAACAACAGAGTGCAGAGTGAAGTGCTCCAGTAAAGAGAAAGTGCAGAGCAGGTAGAGGTCAGATGCAAGGTCATGGTGAGGTACATTGTGAAATTGAGTCCATTTTCTCGGAATAGGGAGACATTCGATAGTCTTAAACAAACGGATTGAAATTGTCCTTGAGGTCAGTGGTATAGTACATGCTTTCTGGCTGTTGTATCCACTAGATAGCACATAGAGCACAGATCATAGACCATACACCATAGAGCAGAGAACATAGTGTACAGACCATAGACCATACACCATAGAGCAGAGAACATAGTGCACAGATCATAGACCATGCGCCATAGAGCAGAGAACATAGTGCACAGACCATAGACCATACACCATAGAGCAGAGAATATAGTGTACAGATCATACACCATACACCATAGAGCAGAGAACATAGTGCACAGATCATAGACCATACACCATTGAGCAGAGAATATAGTGTACAGACCATAGACCATACACCATAGAGCAGAGAACATAGTGCACAGATCTTAGACCAAACACCATAGAGCAGAGAACATAGTGTACAGACCATAGACCATACACCATAGAGCAGAGAACATAGTGTACAGACCATAGACCATACACCATAGAGCAGAGAACATAGTGTACAGACCATAGACCATACACCATAGAGCAGAGAACATAGTGCACGGATCATAGACCATACACCATAGAGCAGAGAACATAGTGTACAGACCATAGACCATACACCATAGAGCAGAGAACATAGTGTACAGACCATAGACCATACACCATAGAGCAGAGAACATAGTGCACAGACCATAGACCATACACCATAGAGCAGAGAATATAGTGTACAGACCATAGACCATACACCATAGAGCAGAGAACATAGTGTACAGATCATAGACCATACACCATAGAGCAGAGAACATAGTGTACAGACCATAGACCATACACCATAGAGCAGAGAACATAGTGTACAGACCATAGACCATACACCATAGAGCAGAGAATATAGTGTACAGACCATAGACCATACACCATAGAGCAGAGAACATAGTGCACAGACCATAGACCATACACCGTAGAGCAGAGAACATAGTGTACAGATCATAGACCATACACCATAGAGCAGAGAACATAGTGTGCAGACCATAGACCATACTCCATAGAGCAGAGAACATAGTGCGCAGATCATAGACCATACACCATAGAGCAGAGAACATAGTGTACAGACCATAGACCATACACCATAGAGCAGAGAACATAGTGTACAGATCATAGACCATACACCATAGAGCAGAGAACATAGTGCACAGATCATAGACTATACACCATAGAGCAGAGAACATAGTGTACAGACCATAGACCATACATCATAGAGCAGAGAACATAGAGCACAGATCATAGACCATACACCATAGAGCAGAGAACATAGTGTACAGACCATAGACCATACATCATAGAGCAGAGAACATAGAGCACAGATCATAGACCATACATCATAGAGCAGAGAACATAGTGTACAGACCATAGACCATACACCATAGAGCAGAGAACATAGTGTACAGATCATAGACCATACACCATAGAGCAGAGAACATAGAGCACAGATCATAGACCATGCACCATACAGCAGAGAACATAGTGTGCAGACCATAGACCATACTCCATAGAGCAGAGAACATAGTGCGCAGATCATAGACCATACACCATAGAGCAGAGAACATAGTGTACAGACCATAGAGCATGGAGCCTGGAGCCTGGAGCCTAGAACACAGACCGTAGAGCATCTAACACAGAACATAGACCATAGAACATAGATCAGAGACCATAGACCGCAGAGCAAGGAGCACAGAACATAACAGCGGACAGCATAGACCATAGAGGAAGAACTGGAGCATAATCAGGCCACTGGGCACATTGAATCTGCTTTGTCATTTAGTATTGGCTGATTTCAGTTTCAATCTCATTCTCCTGCCTTTTCCCCATAACCTTTAACCATTTCACCATCAAAAACCTTTCTATCACTGGCTTAAATACACCCAGTGACTTAACCTCCACAGTCCGTGTGGCAATAAATTGTCCAGATTCACCACCCTCCAGATCATGACATACCTCACTCTTTCTGTTTGTGTTGTCTTCAGTTCAGTCCTGTAGTAGGCACAGACTTTCCATATATCTTTTCTAAAACTCGTATTTTAAATGTGTGCAACAATGTGGTACCAATAAGCAGTTGATCCATTATTGACTTTGTCAACTCCTGCAAACCAGGTACATTGTACTGACATTCCATCCAGTCATTGCTTCTGGGTCATTGGTATAATTTTATTTCAGTGTGAAGGGTATTACAGAGGACAATATACTAAACTGTCACTTTACATTAGGAAACTAACTGTGGTTTGTTCTGAGTAGAGTCATGCATCTGACCCATGTAGTGATCTTTGTAAAATGCATTTTCCACAGATCGCAATCTGAGTATCCACAGACACAAAGCGGATACATCCTCCTCCCTGGAATCCGGCCTATTGTAACAACCCATAACAGATAATAAATACTTCTCAGTGCTCACTAGGCTGAGGATTATTCAGTAAATAGCTCACCTAGACCCCAAACAGACAATACTGGATGTTCACAGTTCACTATTATATTATCCTAGTGAAAGATCTGCACATTGTTAAACCTAGACTCAGTTTGCAAGACCATTTAATCTCCGAATCCCACTGTTGACAGTGTTCTACGTATAATAAGATGCCTGTCCTGCAAGTGGTAACTCAAGATAAATGACAGCCAATCAGCCACCAAACATCAGGAAGTGACCTTCTGCACAGCAGAACCACAAAAACTGATGCAAAATGACTCACAATGGTTTAGCTTTCATCTCCGATCCCCACTGTTTGTACATTGATCTCTGAAAACCAACAGATATTTTTATTTTCCTTTTGTAACATTGCCTTTCACGTTTCTATTTTTGTAAATGATAGGAGACACTCTGTCTTAATGGACATTTTTCATATTTGAACCTAGTCACCTGCTCTCTCATAAACATTTTACAACCATTCATCTCAGCTAAACATGTGATACACGAGAATCTCTCCGAGCTTTCATCTCTCAACATCTTCGGCTGATGCATGCACACCCATTGTTTCTTATTAAATTCTCTTTTTCCTTTGGTTGATTTAAAGGAATAGTTAAATATAGAAAAAGTCCGGTTCCTGGCCTTCATGTGTGGTTTAGCTACTAAGCCCGGCAGAACTGTTTCTACTGACAGGAGA
Organism: Mobula hypostoma; assembly: GCF_963921235.1. Lineage (NCBI taxonomy): Eukaryota > Metazoa > Chordata > Chondrichthyes > Myliobatiformes > Myliobatidae > Mobula > Mobula hypostoma. The sequence goes on from NC_086115.1 coordinate 66,324,889, forward strand.
AGGGGCAAAGTCACTTTGGTCAGATGGGGCTTGCAGCTGTGGTTGACAGCTTATCTAGGAGAAGGAAAACTCTGATCTCAAACCTTCACTGCCTTGCAGCTCTACCCACTCAAGGAGAAGGCTTTGGGAGTGAACCCAGAGGGAAAGCCCTGGGTCTGGAGTCCCTAAGGCAGTGCTACCGTGGGTTCAATGCTGACTGGCAACTCCTGCGACGCTCCTGGTACCAAACTGTATCGGTCTCTGTCATTCCTTTGGATTCATCAGATGTGTGGAGAGGGGGAGCCTGCTACATGGACAACAGCTTGCTCTCCATATCGTACAGCCCAGGCCTACATATCTAGACTAGGATACAATATCCATGGCCAACTCCAACCCACGGAGGCCATCGACATATTGGATAGTTGACAAATGACAGCTCATCTTGAAGAATTTGATATTTGACTTTGGAACAATTTTTCAAATCAAATTTAATTATCTTTCAGACCATACATGGATACAGTCGAACGAGAGAGTATTCCTCTGGGGCCTTGGTGCATAATGTACATTCAACATAGTGAGAGAAAAAAAACAGACAGACAGACACACACACACACACACACACACACACACACACACACACACACACAGACAGACACACACACACACAGACAGACACACACACACACACAGACACACAGACACACACACACACACACAGACACACACACACACACACACACACACAGACACACACACACACACACACAGACACACACACACACACACACCTTACAGAAGAATACCATATGTATAGCACAAGTCCCTGAGCTACATGCAAATTGATGCTATAGCTTTGGCTATCCAGCCTATTCCTCCACTGGTCAGACACACTGTTGGGAGAGGCCAGCTCCCAACCAAACAGTTTCCACTCTGCACCACCTCAGCATTGTCTCACCTGGACTGCAGCAGCAGCCAACCCCACTTGAGGCTTGACCTCCTGATAACTGAGGCCACGGTACTGTCTTGATGCCTGTCTTGCCACCAGAAGCCTGAGGCATCTCACATTATCAATGTCAAACACGGTCTTGCAATCACAAGAGAAATATCCAAAACAGTCACTGCTGGTTACACTGCACACTGCCTTCGTGCACCAATTCCAATGTCTTCGTGTAGCAGGTAACAGCAGGTCAGTCCTCTGAATCTTCTCCCGGCCGAGGACAAGCCTCTCCTTCACCAGCCCTGTCCGCCGGCCTCTCCTTCTCTGACTCGCCCGCTGGATCCCTTGACATCCCAGCTGGCTGATCTGATCACTGGCATGGCAGACCTGCTGCACCAGTTTTTGTTGGAGTACAGTACAGACTTACGATCATAAAAAACACATTTTAAAAAGAAAAGTGCAACTTTGGTTGGCTGCTGAGGGGCTGCTGCATTCGAACACACTGCCATCTTACTGCAAGTTCTATTTTCAGATGTTAATAATGACCTTACAAATGTTCTTCCTGCACGGGTCACAAAAACTATCATTTCCAAGTGACGTCACACCATTGACAAATGTGGACCTGCCACAAGAGTGCACGATATGCATCAGTTCATTGGCTATATTTAAGAGGGAGTTAGATATGGCCCTTGTGGCTAAAGGGATCAGGGGGTATGGAGGGAAGGCAGGTACAGGGTTCTGAGTTGGATGATCAGCCATGATCATACTGAATGGCGGTGCAGGCTCGAAGGGCCGAATGGCCTACTCCTGCACCTATTTTCTATGTTTCTATGTTTTAGGACATCTGATTCTGCTTGGTATAACTAATTACATCATTATTAACCCATTTTAGCTACACCGACCAAAATTGAAACTTAAAACTTCACACAATGAGTGTTGATGTGTAGTCCCAGCAGAACCATCAAAGTTCAAGGTTCTAAGTAAATTATTAATGTGTGTATATGTCACCATATACAACCCTGGCAATTGTTTTCTTGCAGGCATACTCAATAAATCCAAGAATCGCAATAGAATCGATGAAAGACTGTTCCCAACAGGGCAGACAAACAACCAATGTGCAAAAGACAACAAACTGCAAATGCAAAAAAAAATGATAGATAAATAAGCAATAAATATTGAGAACATGAGATGAAGAGTTTTTGAAAGTGAGTCCACAGGTTGTGGGATCAGTTCAGTGATAAGTCAAGTGAAGTTGAGTGAAATTATCCCCTCAGGTTCAATTGAGGGGTAATAACTCTTCCTGAACCTGATGGTGTGAGTCCTTGAGGTTCCTGTACCTTCTTTCTGCTGGCAGCAGTGAGAAGGGAGCATAACCTGTGTAGTAGGGGTCCCTGATGTGTTGTAGGTATTCCTGATGTGTGGTAGAAACCATAGAAACCATAGAAACTACAGCACAGAAGCAGGCCTTTTGGCCCTTCTTGGCTGTGCCGAACCATTTTCTGCCTAGTCCCACTGACCTGCACACGGACCATATCCCTCCATACACCTCCCATCCATGTATCTGTCCAATTTATTCTTAAATGTTAAAAAAGAACCCGCATTTACCACCTCGTCTGGCAGCTCATTCCATACTCCCACCACTCTCTGTGTGAAGAAGCCCCCACTAATGTTCCCTTTAAACTTTTCCCCCCTCACCCTAAACCCATGTCCTCTGGTTTTTTTCTCCCCTTGCCTCAGTGGAAAAAGCCTGCTTGCATTCACTCTATCTATACCCATCATAATTTTATGTACCTCTATCAAATCTCCCCTCATTCTTCTACGCTCCAGGGAATAAAGTCCTAACCTATTCAACCTTTCTCTGTAACTGAGTTTCTCAAGTCCCGGCAACATCCTTGTAAACCTTCTCTGCGCTCTCTCAACCTTATTTATATCCTTCCTGTAATTTGGTGACCAAAACTGAGCACAATACTCTAGATTCGGCCTCACCAATGCCTTATACAACCTCATCATAACATTCCAGCTCTTATACTCAATACTTAGATTAATAAAGGCCAATGTACCAAAAGCTCTCTTTACGACCCTATCTACCCGTGACGCCACTTTTAGGGAATTTTGTATCTGTATTCCCAGATCCCTCTGTTCCACTGCACTCCTCAGTGCCTTACCATTAACCCTGTATGTTCTACGTTGGTTTGTCCTTCCAACGTGCAATACCTCACACTTGTCAGTATTAAACTCCATCTGCCATTTTTTAGCCCATTTTTCCAGCTGGTCCAAGTCCCTCTGCAGGCTCTGAAAACCTTCCTCACTGTCTACTATACCTCCAATCTTTGTATCATCAGCAAACTTGCTGATCCAATTTACCACATTATCATCCAGATCATTGATATACATGACAAATAACAATGGACCCAGCACTGATCCCTGTGGCACACCACTAGTCACAGGCCTCCACTCAGAGAAGCAATTCTCTACCACCACTCCCTGGCTTCTTCCATCGAGCCAATGTCTAATCCAATTTACCACCTCTCCTTGTATACCTAGCAACTGAATTTTCCTAACTAACCTCCCATGCGGGACCTTGTCAAAGGCCTTACTGAAATCCATGTAGACAATATCCACTGCCTTCCCTTCATCCACTTTCCTGGTAACCTCCTCGAAAAACTCCAATAGATTGGTCAAACATGACCTACCACGCACAAAGCCATGTTGACTCTCCCTAATAAGTCCCAGTCTATCCAAATGCTTGTAGATTCTGTCTCTTAGTACTCTCTCCAAAAACCTACCTGCTACCGACGTTAAACTTAGTGGCCTATAATTTCCCGGATTACTTTTCGATCCTTTTTTAAACAACGGAACAACATGAGCCACTCTCCAATCCTCCGGCACCTCACCTGTAGACAGCGACATTTTAAATATTTCAGCCAGGGCCCCTGCAATTTCAACTCTAGTCTCCTTCAAGGTCCGAGGGAACACCCTGTCAGGTCCCGGGGATTTATCCACTTTAATTTTCTTCAAGACAGCAAGGACCTCCTCCTTTTCGATTTGTACAGTTTCCATGGTCTCACTACTTGTTTCCCTTAATTCCATAGACTTCATGCCAGTTTCCTTAGTAAACACAGAAGCAAAAAACCTATTTAAGATCTCCCCCATTTCCTTTGGTTCCGCACATAGCCGACTACTCTGATCTTCAAGAGGACCAATTTTATCCCTTACAATCCTTTTGCTCTTAATATACCTGTAAAAGCTCTTTGGATTATCCTTCACTTTGACTGCCAAGGCAACCTCATGTCTTCTTTTAGCCCTCCTGATTTCTTTCTTAAGTATTTTCTTGCACTTCTTATACTCCTCAAGCACTTTAGGGGTCCCTGATGTGCGGTAGATGTCCCTGATGTGTGGTAGGGGTTCCTGATGTGTGGTAGGGGTTCCTGATGTGTGGTAGGTGTCTCTGATGTGTGGTAGGTGTCTCTGATGTGTGGTAGGTGTTCCTGATGTGTGGTAGGCGTCTCTGATGTGTGGTAGGCGTCTTTGATGTGTTGTAGGTGTTCTTGATGTGTTGTAGGTGTTCCTGATGTGTTGTAGGTGTTCTTGATGTGTTGTAGGTGTTCCTGATGTGTGGTAGGTGTCTCTGATGTGTGGTAGGGGTTCCTGATGTGTGGTAGGTGTCCCTGATGTGTGGAAGGTGTTCCTGATGTGTGGTAGGTGTCTCTGATGTGTGGTAGGGGTTCCTGATGTGTGGTAGGTGTCCCTGATGTGTGGTAGGTGTACCTGATGTGTGGTAGGTGTCTCTGATGTGTGGTAGGGGTTCCTGATGTGTGGTAGGTGTCCCTGATGTGTGGAAGGTGTTCCTGATGTGTGGTAGGGGTCTCTGATGTGTGGTAGGTGTCTCTGATGTGTGGTAGGTGTTCCTGATGTGTGGTAGGTTTTCCTGATGTGTGGTAGGTGTCTCTGATATGTGGTAGGTGTCTCTGATGTGTGGTAGGTGTTCCTGATGTGTTGTAGGTGTTCCTGATGTGTGGTAGGTGTCTCTGATCTGTGGTAGGTGTCTCTGATGTGTGGTAGGTGTTCCTGATGTGGGGTAGGCGTCTCTGATGTGTGGTAGGCATCTCTGATGTGTGGTAGGTGTTCCTGATGTGTGGTAGGCGTCTCTGATGTGTGGTAGGAGTTCCTGATGTGTGGTAGGGGTTCCTGACGTGTGGTAGGAGTTCCTGATGTGTGGTAGGTGTTCCTGATGTGTGGTAGGTGTTCCTGATGTGTGGTAGGGGTTCCTGATGTGTGGTAGGTGTCTCTGATGTGTGGTAGGTGTCTCTGATGTGTGGTAGGGGTTCCTGATGTGTGGTAGGTGTCCCTGATGTGTGGTAGGTGTCTCTGATGTGTGGTAGGTGTTCCTGATGTGTGGTAGGGTTTCCTGATGTGTGGTAGGTGTCTCTGATGTGTGGTAGGTGTCTCTGATGTGTGGTAGTGGGATCCTGATGATGGATGCTGTTTCCTGCCACAGTGCCCCAAGTAGATGTGCTCAATGGTGGGGAGGGCTTTATCCGTGATGGGCTGGGCACATCCACATCTTTAGTAGGATTTTTTGTTGAAGCACATTGGTGATTCCATACCAGATTGTGATGCTGCTAGTCCATATACTCTCCACCACACATCGAGAGAAGGTTTTAGATGTCATGCCAAATCTTTGCAAACTTCAACGAAGTGGAGGCATTGCTGTGCTTTCTTCATAATTGCACTCACATGCTGTGTGCAGGACAGATTCTCTCAAGTGATAACACAGAGGAATTTAGTTGCTGACCCTCTCTACTGTTGATTTCCCCCGAGAGGACTGGCACAGGGACCTCCAGGTTCCTCCCTCTGAATTCAATAATCAGCTCCTTGGTCTTGCTGACATCGAGTGAGAGGTTGTTGTTGTGACAGCACCCAGCCTGAATTTCAATCTCCCTCCTATATGCTGTTTCCCGAAGGTTGTTATAGCCGGGGGTGGCAATGGGAACAAACTCCCACTTATCTATTAAATGCTCCCAATGGCGTGCACTTCATACAGCCTCTGACAACAAAGTCCAGCTCCTGGCCTTCATGTGTCACTTAGCTACTAAGCCTGGTGGAACCATTTCTGTTGACAGTAGAATGCCTCAGTGACTCAGAAAGGAAGGTGAGAAGAGGCACATTGTCATGATAGGGGATTCGATAGTTAGAGGAACGGACAGGAGGGTCTGTGGGCGAGAATGAGATTCCCAGATGGTATGTTGCCTCCTAGGTGCCAGGGTCTAGGATATCTCAGATTGAGTCCTCAACATTCTTAAGCGCAAAGGTGAACAGCTGGAAGATCAGCAGCTATGATGTTGTAGGCATCACTGAATCATGGCTGAAAGAAGGTTAAGACTGGAAGCTTAATATCCAAGGATATACATTGTGTTGAAAGGACAGGAAGGCAGAGGGGGTGGCATTGCTCTGTTGATTAAAAAAAATGAATTCAAATCATTAGAAGGAGATGATATAGGGTCAGAAGATGTTGAATCATTGTGGATAGAGCTAAGGAACTGCAAGTGTAAAAAGAACCTGCTGGGAATTATATACAGATCCCCAAACAGTAGTAAGGACATGATCGACAAATTACAATGGGATATAGAATGTCAAAAGGGCAATTTTACAATATTCATGGGGAACTTCAATAGGCAGGTAGATTGTGAAAATCTTTCGGTCCTGTGCAGTAGCCCCTCCATACCAGACAGTGATGCAGCCTGTCAGAATGCTCTCCATGGTACAAATATAGAAGTTTTTGAGTGTATTTGTTGACATGCCAAATCTCTTCAAACTCCTAAAGAAGTATAGCTGCTGTTTTGATTTCTTTATAACTACATTGCAATGTTGGGACCAGGTTAGATCCTCAGAGATCTTGACATCCAGGAAATTGAAGCTGCTCACTCTCTCCACTTCTGATCCCTCTATGAGGATTGGTATGTGTTCCTTCATCTTACCCTTCCTGAAGTCCACAATCAGCTCTTTCGTCTTACTGACGTTGAGTGCCAGGTTGTTGTTGCAACACCGTTCCACTAGTTGGCATATCTCACTCCTCGCCCCCCGCCCCCCACTTCTATTCTTCAATTCCCCGCAATGACGTTATAATTCTTCTCACTTGCCTATTACTTCTTCCTGAGTCCCCTCCTCCTCCTTTTTCTCCTATTGTCTACTTTGCTCTCCTATCCGATTCCTTCTTCTCCAGCCCCTGACCTTTCACACCAACCTGGTTTCACCCATCACCTTCCAGCTGTCCTCTTTCCCCTTCCACCACCTTTTTATTCTGGTATCTTTCCAGTCCTGAGGAAGGGTCTCAGCCCGAAACACCAGCTGTTTATTCATTCCCATAGATGCTGCCTGGCTTGCTGAGTTCCTCCAGCATTTTGTGAGAGTTGCTTTGGATTTCCAGTATCTGCAGACTTTCTCGCGTTCATGTTGATTGATATTAATGTACATGTTAATTGCTCAGAATCATGGTGATGGATTTGTTTCACCATAATTACATTAAGTGAGAAATGATCTTCACACAGAGCTCAAGCCTGAAATGAAAGGGATGAAGTAAACAGTGTTATTAATGCAGTGATGGGCTGTACCGTTAGATTGTGATTCATATTTGCAAATAATCTGGTACTAATAACTCCCACAAAATATTTGAGAGGAACGTACAAGTTCACTGAATCTTTCTTCCTCTGACTGTCAACAATAATAAGTTATGAATTGGCCTGTTATGTGGCTGAGATGCTTAATTTAGTCTGTGTCCTTGATGGAAAGAATTACTGTTTAGAAAGGGCAGTTTCACAATTACTCCTAATACAAATTCTTTGATGTCATACTGGAAATGGAAAAATGCAGAAAGGACAATTCCTGACAGAGTAATTTTACTTGTATTTATGAATGGCACAGGGTGACCGTCAGGACGAGGAAAGGGGATAGGCAGCCAGTGCAGTCTACCATGCGGTCACCCCCTTCAACAACAGGTATACCACACTGGATACTGTTGGGGGGGGGGGGAGGGAATGACCTAACAGAGGACAGTCACAACGGTTGCATCTCTGGCACTATCACTCAGAAGTGGAGGACAGAGAAGAGGCGAAGGACAGTGATGGGTATTTGTTGGTTAGGGGTCCTCATCAGCAACAATGGCACGAGGAGGAAAATGCCTCCTGCAAAGTGAGTTCAGGAAAGTAGGTGATAAGTACAAAGTATAAATTAAATTAAGTTAAAGGACCAGACCTAGAGGATTGTGATCTCAGGATTGCTACCTGTGCCATGTGCGAGTGAGGGCAGAAATAGGAAGATCATACAGTTTAACACATGGCTAAGAAGTTGATGCAGAAGGAAGGGTTTTAGAATTTTGGATCATTAGGCTCTCTTCCAGGGAAGGTGGGACCTGTACTAAAGGGAGGGTTTGCACCTGAACTGGAGGGGGACTAATATCCTAGTGGAAAGGTTTGCTAGTGCTGCATGGGAGATGGTGTGTTAAACTGGAATTGCAGGGGGATGGGAACCAGAGCAGATAGTGGAGTGGTTGGGGGAAAATTGTTGTTAAGCCTACATACAAAGTCAGGAATCAAAAGGTCAAGCATAATGGGACTAAAGTTCATTGCAAGGAAATTTGCAGGAAAGGTGCATGAGTTTAGGGAGTTGTTCAGCATGTGGAATTATGATATTGTAGCATTTAGTGAGACCTGTTTGCAGGAGGAGCTGGACTGGCAGCTCAATATTTCGGAGTTGTGTTGTTTTGGACATAATAGAGCACAAGGGATTAAAGGGGGAGAGGTGGAATTACTGATCAGGGAAAATGTTACAGCACTGTTCAGTCAGGACAGACTGGACAGCTCGTTTAGTCAGGCTTTATGGGCGGAACTGAGAAATAAGAAAGGTATGACCACGTTAATAGGATTACATTATTGACCACCCAACAGTCTGCAGTATAAAGAGGAGCAAATTAGGAGACAGCTCGCAGACAGTTGCAAGAAAAATAAAGTTGTGATAGTAGGTGATTTTAACTTTCCACATATTGACTAGGACTCCCATACTGTAAAATAGCTGGATGGGAAAAAGTTTGTCAGATGTGTTCAGGAAAGTTTCCTCAATCATTCTATTGACATCCTAACTAGAGAGAGTGCAATACTTGATCTCCTATTGATGTCCCAACTAGAGAGAGTGCGATACTTGATTTCCTATTAGCAAATGAGACAAAGCAGGTGATAGAAGTTTGTTCAGGTCACCACTTTGCATCTAGTGACCACAATGCCATTAGTTGCAAGGTAGTTATGGAAAAGGCTAGGTCTGGTCCTTGGGTTGAGATTATAAATTGGAGAACGGCCAGTTTTGATGGTACTGTATCAGAAAAGATCTGGCAAGTGTGGGTTGAACAGGTTGTTTTCTGGCAAAGGTGTATTTTGGGAGGATTTCAAAAGTGAAATTTTGGGAGTCCAGAGTTTTTATGTGCTTGTTAGATAAAAGGCAAGGATAACAGGTTTAGGGACCCTTGGTCTTTGAGAGATATTGAAGGAGGTGCATAGCAGGTATAGACAGGCAGAAATAAATGAGGTACTTGAGAAGTATACAAAATGCAAGAGAACACTTAAGAAAGAAATCAGGAGGACTAAAAGAAGGCATGAAGTTGCTCTAGCAGGCAAGGTGAAAGAGAATTCTCAGGGTTTCTACAGATATAACAAGAGCAAAAGGAAGCAAAAAACAAATTTGCTCCTCTGGAAGATCAGAGCGATAATTTCTTCCGCGGTTTGAAGGGTTATTTCTTCAGCGGTTTGAACGGGGCACGACTGTGCAAGTGTGTGGAGGTTAGCTAGTGAGAATGGTGAGAAGAGCTTAAAAAGAAGTCAGATTTATTCAGCGGGCATTGGAGTAGAGAGAGACAGAGTAGGAAGGCTTTGGCTCAATGGGGCTTTGGCGATAAAGGGTCGAGGCGAGGTAGGTTATCTGTGTAGAATACAGACAGAAAGTATGTGTGTGAGGCCGGTTTTCTGTGCTTGGTGTCAGATGTGGAAGGTCCTGGAGACTCCCAGCCTCCCGGATGGCCACATCTGCACCAGGTGTGTCGAGCTGCAGCTCCTGAGGGACTGCGTTAGGGAACTGGAGATGCAGCTCAATGACTTTCGTCTTGTCAGGGAGAGAGATGAGGTGATAGAGAGGAGCTATAGGCAGGTAGTCACTCCAGGGCCTGGGGAGACAGATAAGTGGCTAACAGTCAGGAGAGGGAAGGGCAAGAGACAGATGCTAAAGAGTACCTCAGTGGTTGTCTACCTTAACAATAAGTACTCCTGCTTGAGTACTATTGGGGGGGGGATGGCCTACCTGAAGGAAGCAACAGTGGCCCCACCTCTGGCAGAGAGTCTGGCCCTGTGGCTAGAAGGGTAGGGAAAGGAAGAGGATGGCAGCAGTGATAGGGGACTCTAAAGTTAGGGGGTCAGATAGGTGATTCTGTGGACACAGAAAAGAAACTCGGATGGTAGTTTGCCTCCCAGGTGCCAGGGTCTGGGATGTTTCTGATCGCATCCACAATATCTTGAAGTGGGAAGCAGAACAGAGGTCGTGGTACATATTGGTACAAACAACGTAGGTAGGAAAAGGGAGGAGGTCCTGAAAACAGACTACAGGGAGATAGGAAGGAAGTTGAGAAGCAGGACCTCAAAGGTAGTAATCTCGGGATTACTGCCTGTGCCACGTGACAGTGAGTATAGGAATAGAGTGAGGTGGAGGATAAATGCGTGACTGAGGGATTGGAGCAGGGGGCAGGGATTCAGATTTCTGGATCATTGGGATCTCTTTTGGGGCAGGTGTGACCTGTACAAAAAGGTCGGGTTGCACTTGAATCCCAGGGGTACCAATATCCTGGTGGGGAGGTTTGCTATTCATTCTTACCTCTCTTTTACACTTCATATATCTGAAGAAACTTTTGGTAACCTCTTTAAGGTTATTGGCTAGTTTACTCTCATATTCCATCTTTACCTTCTTAACGGCTTTTTAGTTGCCTTTTGTTGGTTTCTTAAAAGCTCCCCAATCCTCTAACTTCCCATTAATCTTTGCTCTCTTATATGCCCTCTCTTTGGTTTTTATGTTGGTTTTGACTTCTCTTGCTAGCTACGGTTGTGTTATCTTTCCTTAAGAATACTTCTTCCTCTTTGGGATATATATATCCTGTGCCTTCCGAATTGCTTCTAAGACAGAAAGAGTAAGTGCAACAAACTCACTACCCAGGGTAATGATACCAGGCAACTTGAAAGCTATGTAAGTATAGCCTAAAACCAACAAAATATGAAGTTACTTGAATAAAGTTCACTTTATTCCACCCAGTTAAATTGCATCTAATATGGCTAAAGTGTCACATTCTCAGTAAGAACATAGAATACTACAGCATGATATTGTACTGCTCTTTTAAACCACTCTTACCATCAATCTCACCCTTCCCTCCTCTACAGCTCTCCATCTTTCTTTCATCCATGTTTCTATAAGACTTCCTTAAATGCCCCTAATATATCTGTCTGTCCCACCACCACTGGCAGGGTGTTCCTTGTCAGCACTTCCTGTGTAAAGAACCTGCCCTATACATTCCTCCAATCACCTTAAACTTAAAAGCCTGGTATTAGCCATTTCTTCCCTGGAAAAAATGTCTCTGGTTGTCCACTTGATCTATGCCTCTTTTCATCTGGTACACCTCTGACAAGTCACGTCTTGTCCTCATTCACTCCAAAAAGAAAGGTCGTATCTCACGCAACCCATCCTGATAAGAGATGCTCTCTTGTCCAGGTAGCATCCAGGTCAAATATAATTTGGTTCTTTGACCATCATTTATCAAATTTACAGAGAAATGTGTCAATATTAACACAACTGGAATACTCAAATATAACCATAACTTTGCAATGGCTGTCATTCAAGAAAGCACATTATCTATGACAGCTTGTTCCTAATCAGGTCCCATTGTTGAGACTGTTTTAATTTTCACATGCATGACCACAGGATTTGGTTTAATGATGGTTTTGGGCTGAAGAGCATTAAGATATTTCTAGCACCACATCAATCAATATTTCTAATTACTGTTCTACATAGCCAAGTAATTTGTGCTTACAGATGAAGAATTAATGACAAGCCACAATATTTAGGAAAGAAAAAGAAATTTGCACCTATTATTACAAGAGCCAACAGCAGAAATAAAAAAGTGCTAGTATCTTGTTTATTAATGCTAACAAACAAATAGAACTCTAATAGATCATTACTTCTAATTTATTTAGTTTTTTTAAATAGGTAGTGGTTCATTCAAGGTTTAATCACAGGCTTCAATAAAAAGAATATACAGGAAAGAGTATACCACATGAATATTGATTTCTTCTTCCAGTAATCTTATTTTCCCTCCCTCTTCCCTCTTTTTCTAATCCCCACTTTGGCTTCATAACTCTTCTCCTCACCTGCCTATCACGTCCCTCTGGTGCCCCTCCTTCATCCCTTTCTTGTATGATCCACTCTCCCCTCCAATCAGATTCCTTCCTCTCCAGTCCTTTATCTGTCCAACACACCTGGCTTCACCTAACATCTTCCAGCTAGCCTCCTTCCCACCCCCTACCTTTTTATTCTGGCATCTTCCCCCTTCCTCTCCAGCCCCGATGAAGGGCTTTGGTCCGAAATGTGGACTCTATTCATTTCCATAGATGCTGCCTGATCTTCTGAGGTTCCCCAACACTTTGTGTGTGTGCTGCTCCTGATTTCCAGCATCTGCAGATTTTCTTGTGTTTGTGTGCAGATAAAATGTTATTGACTTATTTATGTTGCAAAATAGTTCACAGTTTCACACTGCTTTGTCATATACTGCAAACATAAGTAGAAATAATTTGCCATATTATAATCCCACTGGAATAATAAATAGGAAAGATTTCTTAAACTAGCATAGAAAGAAACAGAAATTAAGACTAAAGTTGAGGAAAGAGAAAGAAAGTATGTGGAGAGATAGGGGCGGGAGAGAGTGAGAAAGTGCGAGAGAAATGGGAGAAATAAAAGAGATCAAATTGAGTGAGGAATGAGAGAAGAAAGAAAGACAGGAATTACATTTACAGAACAGCTCTTTCACACTTTCCCCTCTGAAGTATCTTTGAAAACAGAAAATTCTGGAAATACTCAGCAGGTCAGTTAACATCTATGAAGAGAATTTTTCATTTTTCAATCTGCTTTACCAGTTGAATATTTTAAGCATCTTCTGTTCTGTTCAAGATTCCAACATCTGCAGTTTTTTTTTCTTTTGTGTAATTAATTCCTAGAGATTTGTTTTATTTCATAGAAAAATAACACATCAAATTCAGAAGTTTGTCAAATATAATATTCCCTCTTGAAGGCCATATGTGCCTCATCAGCTGAGGCTTTGTGCAAGGAACGGTGTCTAACTAGCACTCTTACTAGCACTAACTAGCACTCTTACCATGCATATTACATATCTGTCTGTTCTGTTTTAAACAAGAGCTGTTCTGCAATCAAAGGAAACATGTGAATTGAATAATCACACAGGAATAAAAACATCAAAAGGATACCCATTCTTTCTCTCTTTCCAAATTGCCCATTGAGCACATCTACACACACAAAACATTGTCACCGGAAAGCAGCGTTCAACATCAGGGACCCCCTCTACCAAGTCACGCTCTCTTCTCACTGCTGCCAGCAGGAAGAAGGTACAGGAGTCTCAGGTTCAGGAACAATTATTACCCCTCAGCCATCAAGCTCTTGAACCTGTGGAGATAACTTCAGTTAACTTCACTTGCTTCACCTGTAGAATGTTCCCACAACCTAGGAACTCACTTCCAAGGACTCTTCATCTCGTGTTCTCAATATTTATTGCTTATTTATTTATTATTATTTTTTCTTTCAGTTTGTATTTGCACATTTTGTTGTCTTTTGCATACAGTTGGTGCAGTCTTTCATTGAACCTATTGTATTTCTTGTATTTACTGTGAATGCCCACAAGAAAATGAATCTCAAGGTTGTATATTGAATTGAATTGAATTGAATTGAACTGAATTGACTTTATTATTTACATCCTTCACATACAGGAGAAGTAAAAATCTTTACATTACATCTTTGTCTGAATGTGCAATGTGTAATTTATAGCAATTTGTAATAAAAGGATAGTCAACATAACATAGAAATGATGAGGGGTCTTGGCCCGAAACGTCGACTGTACCTCCTCCTAGAGATGCTGCCTGGCCTGCTGCGTTCACCAGCAACTTTGATGTGTGTTGCTTGAATTTCCAGCATCTGCAGAATCCCTCGTGATAACATATAAATACAATTGTGTCAGTGTGAATTAATCAGTCTGATGGCCTGGTGGAAGAAGCTGTCCCGGAGCCTGTTGGTCCTGGCTTTTATGCTGTGGTATCATTTCCTGAATGGTAGCAGCTGGAACAGTTTGTGGCTGGGGTGACTTGGGTCCCCCAATGATCCTTTGGGCCTTTTTTACACACCTGTTTCTGTAAGTGTCCTGAATAGTGGGAAGTTTACTTTCACAGATGTGCTGGGCTGTCCGCACCATTCTCTGCAGAGTCCTGCGATTGAGGGAAGTACAGTTCCCATAAAAAGCAGTCATGTAGCCAGTCAGGATGCTCTCAATTGTGCCCCTGTAGAAAGTCCTTAGGATCTGGGGACTCATGCCAAACTTCTTCAACTATCTGAGGTGAAAGAGGCGCTGTTGTGCCTTTTTCACCACACAGCCGGTATGTACAGACCACGCGAGGTCCTTGGTGATGTGTATGCTGAGGAACTTAAAGCTGTTCACCCTCTCAAACCAGATCCATTGATGTCAATGGGGGCTAGCCTGTCTCCGTTCCTCCTGTAGTCCACAATCAGCTCCTTTGTTTTTGCGACATTGAGGGAGAGGTTGTTTTCTTGACACCACTGTGTCAGGGTGATGACTTCTTCTCTGTAGGTTTCCTCATTATTATTTGAGATTAGGCCAATCAGTGTAGTGTTGTCAACAAATTTAATTAGCAGATTGGAGCTGTGGGTGGCGACACAGTCATAGGTATACAGAGAGTAAAGGAGGGGACTTAGTACACCACCCTGAGGGGCACCTCTGTTGAGGGTCAGAGGGGCAGAGGTGAGGGAGCCCACTCTTACTACCTGCCGGTGATCTGACAGGAAGTCCAGGATCCAACTGCACAAGACAGCATGAAGGCCAAGGTCTCTGAGCTTCTTGCCAAGCCTGGAGGGAATTCTGGTGTTGAACGCTGTACTTCGATAATAAATTTACTTTGAACTTTGCCCTCTCTACTGAACATCCTGTCATGTGCATGTGCACATTCAGTCACGCGTGTGCATGTACACTCACACACATACTTGTTAACGCATTTTTAATAATGTCCTCTTTAAAAGTCAGCTTTAATAGATTATAAAAAGACCCTTGTCGAATATTCAAATGGTACCAAGATATTGAACTGCAAGCTTACACAATAGGATTATTTATCTATACTTAACAATCACATACAGTATTCTTGTTGTTGTTAAACGCGACAATAGTTTCGGAATAGCAAAGAGTTCAATCATTTTCCTCTGCAAGAAAAGAGAGTATTCGTAATAGATTCTGTTAATATTCTCCTAATCAAGCTGCATTGTAAGAAACTCTCTAAGGCGTTGGTATTCACAATTCATCTCTTAGCAGCTGAATCACAATGTTGCCGTCTTGCAGACAATCAGGATGAATTCAACATGCCAGTCAGTAGTCTTGTATTTTTACTTACAGCTAATTAATACTGGCTTTGTGTGGGCAGATGAGAAATTAATGAGAGAGTCCATCGTTGGGGAAATAATGATTTGCACTTGATAATGATAGAAAACAATGATATTTTATCTAAGTTACTCATTACACTATCATTTTTCATCGAAGCAGGATCTTTATCAGCAGGAATAAATGCACTGGTACTTTGACCCATAATTGTTGAAGAAGTAGTAGTCAGATTAAAGTGTAACCACACAAGAGAATAGTGTAATTAATTTATAAATTATTGTGTGTTTTTGTTCAAAGATTAAATGCTTGCTTCTTTTTCATTAATAAGTGACTAAATAATGCTTTTAAAATGTCACTGAACCATTTTCAAAATTGCAATATAATTTAAAATCTCAATGTATACATTTCCCTCAGTGCTAATACCTGTGGTTTCAGGTTACTTGCATGTTGTTGGATATGCACCATTCTCTAATCTAACTGGAACTTCGAAACCTTTCAATTCAGGATGATCTATCTGGACAAGAAAGGAACATAAAGAAAGCAGATTGTAGGATCACCATGCATGGAAAGAGACATATGTTTTCTCCGAGCAGAATAATACAGCCATTAGAAATCACATACTCATTGCCCACAGCACTATAAATTATTCTCTCTCAAGTGCTAATCCTAACTTTTTAAGAATGCATTTATCTGTTTCAAACACCATAACCACTTGGGAATTCTAAATTCCTAAAATAGGAATAAATTGTTGCATCGTCCTCGTAACTTTTGCCCAGAATTTTAAATCGATGCTGAGCTGTTTCCTAATGGGATCAGCTTACTTCATGCAGTCCAAAAGCAATCTTACACACCTCTATTCAATTTCATTTTGGCTCTCTTGTCTTCACGAAGAATAGCCCCCACTTCCCATTCTAGAGTGTCACCACCCATCCTGCCTTCAGGACTCCTGAACACACAGTCATGACAACAATATTTCCCTCAATATCTTCCAGAGAGTGAACCAACGGAAAGCAGCCAGGCCATGTGGTGTCCCTGGCTGTATCCTAAGTTCCTGCACAGATCAGCTGTTGGGGGTATTTTCAGACATTTTTAACATCACCCTGCTTCAATCTGAGGTTCCCAACTGCTTTAAGAAGATCACTATCATCCCAGTACCTAAGAAAAATAAGGTAATGTGTATTAAAGATTCCCACCTGCTAGCTTTAACATCCAGCTTCATGAAGTGCTTCGAGAGGCAAATCATGGCATCCATTAAGTCCAGTCTCTAGGCCCACTGCAATCACCAGCCACCGAAACAGGGGCAGCTGTAGTCTAATACTGTATTGATTCCAGCTCCAACTTCAGATCTATAATCCAAGCAAATTCATCTTCAAGCTCCTAAATCTGGGACTCAGAACCTCCCTTTGAAACTGGATTCTTGATCTCCTGACTAACAGACCACAGTCAGTAAGGACAGGTACCAACACGTCTGCCATGATTATTCTCAGCAGTGGTCACTACAAAGCTGCGAGCTCAGCCCCTACTCTGCTCCCTGACTGTGTGGCCAGATTCTGCTCTAGTTCCATCTTGTATCTCAAATAACCATGGGTCAGAGTACAGGAGGGGAGGGATAGAGAGCATCATCACAGGGCAACTATATCAGCAGAACAAAAGAGTTGGTTGTTGATTTCAGGAAGTTGGAGTGAGGGCAGTGCACGTTTCTATTTATATCAATGGCGCCTAACAGCAATTCCTTTTCTTACATCTTTGGAAACGGCTCTATTTCTATCTTTAATATCTCTATTTTTCCCTTTCAGGGTTACATAGAACATAGAGTAGTACAGCACAGTACAGGCCCTTTGGCCCACAATGTTGTGCCAACCCTCAAACCCTGCCTCCCATATAAACCCCCACCTTAAATTCCTCCATATAACTGTCTAGTAGTCTCTTAAACTTCACTAGTGTATCTGCCTCCACCACTGACTCAGGCAGTGCATTCCATGCACCAACCACTCTCTGAGTAAAAAACCTTCCTCTAATATCCCCCTTGAACTTCCCACCCCTTACCTTAAAGCCATGTCCTCTTGTATTGAGCAGTGGTGCCCTGGGGAAGAGGTGCTGGCTGTTCACTCTATCTATTCCTCTTAATAACTTGTATACCTCTATCATGTGTCCTCTCATCCTCCTTCTCCAGAGAGTAAAGCCCTAGCTCCCAAGTTCTTTTGAACACCCAGAACTGGAGTTACACAGTAACTTCGGTTCTTTGGGGGAATGGGACCTGCTCTTGGGGTCTCACGACTGGCCGCTTTTTGATATGCCAAGGACATGGCCTAGAAGACTAGCATGCCTTTAGGGTGCCAATTTTTCGTGTTTCAGGGGGCGGATGGACTCGAAGTCAATCCCACCACCTGGTGCATCGTGGGAGATAGAAGATCGAAAGGAGTGAGCTGGCTGCTGGCTGGGTGCCCTGAATCCCGAGTTCTTTGGGCACAGAACTGGGAAGAAGCGACAAAACAGACTTTTAACACCATAGATCAGCGAGTTGTTTGTTATGTCTGCCCTCTCGCTGTGAAATGGGGACACCCCTTTTTCCTTTATTGGGGAGAGAGAGAGCCTGTGGCACCTGTTCACACCAGGTGAACAAGTAGTCTTTGGGGTACTGCAAGTCTGTGTGCTTATTGATGCTTTGCTGCACGCTTGAGTGCTCAGTGGAGGGTGTCGATGCTTTTTTGCTGGTGGGGAGGGGGGGTCGTTGCCTTGCTGCTGCTTGTGTGTGGGAGGGGGAGTGGGGGGGGCTTTGGGGTTCTAACTTTTGACTGTCGTTCATTCTTTGGGGCACTCCTCTGTTTTCATGGAGGCTTGCAAAGAAAAAGAATTTCAGCATGTATATTGTATATATTTCTCTGACATTAAATGTACCTATTGAATAGGTGCTGAAGTTACGAAGTTAGAGTTCCTCAGATTTCAAGGAATGAATTACCAACAGTTGATACTGATCCAACTATGTCAACCTGGCCAGGAAGGTTTACCAAAACATCTACCTCCTCTGGAGGCTAAACAAATTTGATGTTCCCTTTGGATGCCACCAATTTTTATTGATGCACCATAGAAAACATCCCATTAATTCAGGTTTGCACCTGAAATGGAGTGGGACTAACATCCTAGCATGAAGGTTTGCTAGTGCTGCATGGTGGGATTTAAAGTAGAGTTGCAGGGCGATGGGAACCAGAGTGACAGAACAGATAGTGGAGAGATTGTGGAGACATATGTTATAAAGGTCTCAGACAAAGTCAGCAATCAAAAGGTTGAGCATGGTGCAACTAGTGTCCTCAGCTGTATATATTTCAGTCCAGAGGTATTGTAGGAAAGGCAGATGAGCTCAGGGCATAGATTAACACACGGAATTATGATATTGTAGCCATTAGTAAGAATTGGTTGCAGGACTGGCAGTTCAATATTCCGGGGTTCTGTTGTTTTAGATGCAGCAGAGCGGGAGGGGTTAGAGAAGGAGGGGTGTGGTTATTAGTCAGGGAAAACGTCATGGCAGTGCTCCATCAGGACAAATAGGAGAACTCGACGAGAGAGGTGTTATGGGTGGAGCTGAGATATAAGAAAGGTATGACCACGTTAACGGAGCTATGTTACAGACCATCAACTGTAAAAAAAACAAATGTATGGTAATATCAAAACAGCAGGAAACTCCCAACTGCCAATTGTACATCGGTAACCATGAGATTGAACAAAAGACCAGCTTTAATTTCCTTGGTAGTTTTACATCACAAGATGCTAGAGGTAAAGCAGAAATAAAAAGAAGAATTACCATTGCTAAAACCAACTTCAAAAAAAAGAAACCCATTTTTACCAACAGACACACTTCTATAACAACAAGGCTTAGGCTACTAAAATGTTACATCTGGTCAATCTTGCTGTATGCTTCTGAAACATGGACTATGACACCAGAACTCCAAAGAAATTTAGAAGCAACAGAAATGTGGCTTCTTAGAAGAATGCTGAAAATATCATATAGAGATAGGGTAATTAATGAGACAGTACTCCAACGTGCCCATACAAAAAGATCTTTAATGAGAACATTAAATGAGAGGAAACTTAAATTCCTGGGCCATGTCATCAGAAAGGGAGAAATAGAATGCCTTACATTACAAGGCTGTACGCCTGGGAAACGTGGAAGAGGAAGGCAAAGAAGAAAATATATGGACACTGTGAAAGAACTAACAGATCTAAGTGTGTGAGATATCATTGACGCTGTGTGGGATCATTCGATGTGGAAAGCCATGATCGCCAAAAGTGTGTAACGTCCAAGGCACATGAAGAAGAAGATTACAGACCACCCAACAATCCATGAGATTTAGATGAACAGATTTGTAAGGAGATGACAGACAGTTACAAGAAACATAAGGCTGTTATAGCAGGTGATTTTAACTTTCCACACATTGTTTGGGGATCCCATACTGTAAACGGACAAGATGGAGAGAGATTGTCCAATGTGTTCAGGAAAGTTTCCCTCATCAGTACATAGAAGTCCCATCAAGAGTGTGTGTGATACTCAACCTGCTATTGGGGAATGAGACAGGGCAGGTGACAGAAGGGGAACACTTTACATCCAGTGATCACAGTGTCATTAGTTTCAAAATAAATGCAAAAGGGTAGGTCTGGTCCACGTGCAGAGATTCTAAATTGGAGAAAGTTCTATTTTAATGGTATCACAAAGGATTTAGCAGGTGCGGATTGGGACAGGCTGTTTTCTGGCAATGGTGTAGGTGGTAAGAGGAAGGCCTTAATAGAGACATTTTGAGAATACAAAACTTATAAGTGCCTGTCAGAATAAAATAGGTGTAGGGAACCTTAGTTTTCAAGAGATATTGAGGCCCTGGTTAAGGAAAAAAAGGAGTTGCATAGCAGATATAGGCAGGTAAGAAGAAATGAGGTGCTTATGGAGTATAAGAAAGGCAAGAGAACACTTAAGAAATAAATCAGGAGAGCTAAAAGAAGGCGTGAAGTTGCTTTCACAGACAAGGCGAAGGAGAACTCTGATATGTTAAGAGCAAAAGGATTGCAAGGGTTCAGATAGGTCCTCTGGAAGATCAGAATGGTGATCCATTCTTGAAGCCAAAACAGGTGGGGAGATTTTCTTTGCATCTGTATTTACTCAGGAGATGGACACAGAGTCTAAAGAGGGCTATGGTTACCCAGTGCAGGTCGATGAGAATAAGCAGTTTAAACTGGTTCGCCACAAACTAGACTCATAGAGTCATAGATGGACCTTCAGCCCATCTAGTCCTTGCTGAAACTATTTAAACTGTTTACTCCTAATGACCTGCACTAGACCGTAGCCCTCCATATTCCTACTATCCATGTACCTCTCTAAAGAGTTGAAACCAAGCTTGCATGCACGATTTGAGCTGGAAGCTCATTCCACACTCTCACAACCCTCTGAGTGAGGAAATTTCCCCTGATGTTCCCCTTAAACTTTTCAGCTTTCACCATTTTCCCAAGATCTCTGGTTGTAGTCTCACCCAACTTCAGTGAAAAAAACCTGCTTGCATTTATCCTATCTATACCCCTCAAAATTTTGTATACCTCAATCAAATCCCCTTTCAATCTTTTATGCTCTAAGGAATACAGTTTTAACCTATTCAATCTTTCTTTATAACTCAGGTCCTCCAGACCCAGCAAATTGTAAATTTTCTCTTTCAATCTTATTTACATCTTTCCTATAGTTAGTGATCAAAACTACACACAATACTCCAAAGGAGGCCTCACCAACATCTTAAACAACTTCAACATAACATTCATAATCTGAACATGACGGGTCATATTCTGCATGGAGGTCAGTGTCCAGTGGTGTGCCTCAGGGATCTGTTCTGGGACCCCTACTCTTCATGATTTTTATAAATGACCTGGATGAGGAAGTGGAGGGACGGGTTAGTAAGTCTGCTGATGACACAAAGATTGGAGGTGTTGTGGATAGTGTGGAGGGCTGTCAGAGGCTACAGCGGGACATTGATAGGATGCAAAACTGGGCTGAGAAGTGGTAGATGGAGTTCAACCCAGATAAGTGTGAAGTGGTTCATTTTGGTAGGTCAAATATGATGGCAGAATATAGTATTAATGGTAAGACTCTTGGCAGTGTGGAAGATCAGAGGGATCTTGGGGTCCAAGTCCATAGGATGCTCAAAGCAGCTGCGCAGGTTGACTCTGTGGTTAAGAAGGACATACAGTGTATTGGCCTTCATCATCCATGGGATTGAGTTTAAGAACCGAGAGGTAATGTTGCAGCTATATAGGACCCTGGTCAGACCCTACTTGGAGTACTGTGCTCAGTTCTGGTCACCTCACTACCAGAAGGATGTGGAAACCATAGAAAGGGTGCAGAGGAGATTTACAAGGATGTTGCCTGGATTGGGGAGCATGCCTTATGAAAACAGGTTCAGTGAACTCGGCCTTTTCTCCTTTGAGCGACGGAGGATGAGAGGTGACCTGACAGAGGTGTATAAGATGATGAGAGGCATTGATTGTGTAGATAGTCAGAGGCTTTTTCCCAGGGCTGAAATGGCTGCCACAAGAGGACACAGGTTTAAGGTGCTAGGGAATAGGTACAGAGGAGATGTCAGGGGTAAGTTTTTTTTTACGCAGAGTAGTGAGTGCGTGGAATGGGCTGCCAGCAATGATGGTGGAGACAGATACAATAGCGTCTTTTAAGAGACTTTTGGATAGGTACATGGAGCTTAGAAAAATAGAGGACTGTGGGTTACCCTAGTAATTGCCAAGGCAGGGACATGTTCAGCACAACTTTGTGGGCCGAAGGGCCTATATTGTGCTGTAGGTTTTCTATGTTTCTTTTCCATCTTCTGTACTCAATATATTGATTTATGAAGACCAATGTGCCAAAAGCTTTCTTCATGACCCCACCTACCTGTGATGCCACTTTCAATGACTTATGGACCTGTATTCCCAGATCCCTTTGTTCTACCACACTCTTCAGCCCCCTTTTGTTCACTGTATAAGACCTACCCCTGTTGGTCCTGCCAAGGTGCAAAACCTCGCACTTGTCTGCATTAAATTCCATCTGCCATTTTTCCAGCTGATGTAGATCACTCTGCAAGCCATGATAGCCTTCTTTGCTGTCCACCACACCTGCAAACTTGGGGTCATCTGCAAACTTGCTGATCCAGTTAACCAGATTAGCATCCCAGTCATTGATATAGATGGCAAACAACAAAGGAGCCAGCACTGATCCCTGTGGCATACCACTAGTCACAGGCCTCCAGTCAGAGAGGCAACCATCTACCACCACTCTCTGGTTTCTCCCACAAGGCCAATGTCTATTGCAGTTTACTACCTCATCCTGAATGCCGAGTGACTGAACCTTCTTGACCAGCCTCCCACATGGGACCTTGTCAAGTACCTTACTAAAGTCTATGTAGACAACATCCACTGCCTTGCCTTCATCCACTTTCCTGGTAACTTCCTTGAAAAGCTCTGTAAAATTGGTTAGACATGACCTGCCATGCATGAAGCCATGGTGACTAGCCTTAATCAGTCCATAAATACTTATATAACCAGTCCCATCAAATACTTTCCAATAACTTTTCCACAACTGATATCAGACTCTCCACCCTATAATTTCCTTGTTTATGTTTAGAGTCTCTTTTAAACAGTGGAACAACATTGGCATCCTCCAGTCCTCTGGTACCTCACCTATCGCTAAGGATGATTAAACTATCTTTGCAGGAGTCCCAGCAATGTCCACACTTGCCTCCTGTAAGGTCCAACTGAATACCTTGTCAACTCTGGGGATTTCTCCACCCTGATTTGCCTCAGGACAGCGAAGACCTCCTCCTCTGTAATCTATACAGGTCCATGAAGTCGATGCCCCTTTGCTTCACTTGTATAGATTTTGTGGCTGTCTCCTGAGTAAATACAGACACAAAAAATATATTTAAGATCTCCCTCATCTATTTTGGCTCCACACATGGACTATCATTCTGTTCTTCCAGAGGACCAACGTCATCCCTTGCAATCCTTTTGTTCTTAACATATATATAGAATTCCTTAGGATTCTCCTTCACCTTGTCTGCTAGAGCAACCTCTTGCCTTCTTTTAGCCTTTCTGATTAAGTTTTTAAGTGTTTTCTTGCATTTCTTATAGTAGATGGGCTGAAGGGCCTTGTACTGTTCTCTGACTCCATGACTGTATCGGATGCATCATGGTTTGCTATGGCAACTGCTCTTCTCATTACTGCTAGATACTGCAGAGAGTTGTGGATATCTCTCTCATCTCAGCACATCACAGAAACAACTCCCCCATGTGTGATCTCTGTCTATTCCTTGCTGCCTTAGTGAAGCAGCTAGCATAATCAACGATCCCACTGATAATCCCCGGACATCCGCTCTTCTCCCGCTACCATTAGGCAGAAGGTACAAAAGCCGGAAAGCATGCACCTCCAAGCTCAAGGACAGCTTCTATTCCACTGCTATGACAATTGATTACTTCCCTAGTTTGAGCAGATGTACTGCTAACCTCCCTTATTGCAATCTTGCTCTCTATTCTCTACTTGCACTGTGTTTTATCTGTTCTGCAACACTTTATCTGCTGTACTCCCTCTGTCACGTACCCTGTGATGGGAATAAAGAACCAGCAGAGATGGAAAACACTTAGGAGTCCAGTATTGCTATTAACTAATAATATTTATTAGTAACTACGCGATACAGTAATATAAATGTAGATAAATCAAACACATTAGCAATGATTATATGTAAGCAAGTAAATCAGTAATTGTGGAAATATGTATGAAAATCAAGCTTCTTCAAGTCTAGGGGTAAAAAGATACAGTCTTACAATGATGAGTAAAGTTCAGTTCAGTTCGTGGTATTGAGTTGAGTAGTGATGGAGAGAGAGAGAGGGAGAGATTTGAGACTTCAGGTGAGCTGACGCCGTCGATCTTCTCGTTGTCCTCCGAAATCCTTTAAAAGTCACAGACTGTGACCACAACAAAGGGGACTGGTTTTCTGTGGTGGAGCTATCACCCAGGCAAGGGTGGACATATGGACAATTCTCCACCGGTCACTGCCTTTTCTTTTCACTGCAAGAGCCACTGATCGATCTGCCTGATCGATCCTCCAAAAACCCACTTTTTCTGCGGGCACAACCAAGCTCATTCAGTATCCAAAACATGTGTCTGAGGTCTATATCATCTGACCACCTATTTATCTCACCATACTGGATACCAGCTGTTATTCAAATAATCCTCCTTCCTCTCTCTGTGTAAGAAATGCACAAGCAGGCGAATGTCCTTGGGAAGCTGCCGAAAAATCATAACATCAATTGTCCATCAAATAACACCACCTTCGGTCACCATAGCAACTTACGAGCTGCTCAGTGCCATCACCAACTCAGCAGAAATGCAAAAGTTAGCCAGTTCTTTCTCGTGCCTTAAAGTGACAGTCCAACAGTTAGTCTTTGTCTCTCTCTCTTTTCAAAACAACATGTCGGTGTTAAATAACTCTCTCTCTTTTCAAAATGCAGTTCATAGGGGTAATTCAGGACCCTGTCACACCTCAATGCACTGATTTAATGAATTGATCTGTATGGATAGTACAGTATATAAGGCAAGTTTTTCACTGGACCTGAGACAATAATAAACCGGTTTTATCTGACAACTGAAACCTCCAACTCTGGAATGATTCCAGCACTATTTTTGTGGGATCTTCACACCCTTCCCTAGTGGCCAGTATTGGATTTAATCCTGACCATGCGGAAGGTTGGCACAGTGGGTAGAAGGTGGTGGAAAAACTGCTTCAGTGTTGACTGTGAGAGCTGTCTGTGTGGATTGTAATGAACAGATTCTCAGAGATCTTGACACCCAGGAACTTGAAACTGTTCACCCTTTCCACTGTCAATCCCTCGATGAGAACTGGCCTACTCCTGCACCTATTTTCTATGTTTCTATATGCATTTACATGTAATTGGGAAACTGCTTCTATTTTGTACATCAGCAGAATCTACAGACAGAGTTAATGCAGGAAAGTGGGACAGAAGTAGGATTTTTTTCAGAGGCGGAGCAGGCACAAGAGGCCACCTGGACCGCTGCCGCTACTCTTCCTCA
>NC_086115.1:66355652-66510131 GCF_963921235.1 Mobula hypostoma
GCACTTCTACTTCCATCCGCTCTCCTCCATTTGATCAAGGAAAGGATTTCCTTTGGCCTCTCCCTTCAGCCCTCCAACCTCTGCATTCAGCCATCTTTCTCTGTCTGTTGGAGATGTGGCCAGTTGTCTGCAGCTTTCTTCGGTGTTCAGCAACTTCCTATGGTTGATGCTTTGTATTCCAGGGGCTGCACGTCTCGTGCAGTTGGTGTTATGTTAATTACTTACAAACTTCAAAATGAATTGGTTTATAACTGTCACATGTACTGAAGCACAGTAAGAAGCTTGTTTCTCATGACAACCATACAGATCTTTTCATTACGGCAGTACACTGAGGTAATACAATGTAAAACAATAATAGAATGCAGAATAAAGCGTTGCAGTTATAGAAGAAGTGCTGTACAGGCAGACAGTAACGTGTAAGGCCATAATTAGGTCCATTGGGAGGTCAGGAGTCTAGTTTATTGTACTAGGGAACTGTTCAATAGTCATAACAGCAGGATAGATGCTGTCCTTGGGCCTGATGGTAGGTGCTTTCAGACTTCTGTATCTTCTGTCTGATAGGGAGAGTGGAAGAAAGAATATCAGGGGTGAACGGGCTTTGATGACGTTGACTGCTTTATAGAGGCAGCGAGAGTAAGACAGCTGGAAGGGCAGGGGGAAGGGGAAGGAAGATAGCTCGAAGGTGTTTGGTAAGTACAGGTGGGTGGGAAAAGTAAAGAGCTGGAGAGGAAGGGATCTGATAGCAGAGGGGAGTGGAGCACAGGACAAAGGGAAGGTTGAGGGTACCCAGGTGGAGATGATAGGCAGGTGAGAAGAGATAAGATGCCAGAGTGGGAAATAGAAGAAGAGGGGAGAGGGAAGGAATTTATTTTTTACCAGAACATGAGATCAGTATTCATGCCATCAGGTTGGAGGCTACCTAGATAGAACATAAGGTGTTGTTCCTCCACCCTAAGGGGTCTCATTGTGGCACAATTGGAGGCTATAGATAGACATGTCAGAATAGGTCTGGGGATAAGAACTGAAATAGCGTTCGGCAAATTCCACTTTTTTACAAATGGAACTGAGGTGCTTGACGAGCCATCCCCCAATTACAGCGGGTCTCCCCAACGTACAGGAGGCCACATCAGGAACACCAGACACAATAGATGACCACAGCAGATTCACAAATGAAGTGTTGCTTCACATGGAAGGACTGTCTGGGACCCTGAATGAAGGTGAGGAAGGAGGTGAATGGGCAGGTGTAGCATTTTGGCCACTTTCAGAGATAGGTGCTGGAAGGGAAATTAGTGGTGAGGGACAAATGGACAAGGGAATCACGGGGCGAGCGATCCCTGCAGAATTCGGGGAGAGAGGCTGAGGTAAAGATATGTTTGGTGGTAGGGTCCCTTTGGAGATTGTGGAAATTGTGGAGAATGAAGTGTTGGATGTGGAGGTTCATAGACTGTAAGTAAGAACAAGAGGATTTCTATCACTGTTACGGTGTTGGGAAGATGTGGTGAGCACAGACATTCGGGAAATGGAAGAGATGTGAGTGAGAGCCGCAGTAATGGTAGAGGAGAGGAAGGAGGAATTCCCGGAAAGGAAAGTTGCATTCTGGAAATAGATGCAGTGGAGGCAAAGGAACAGAGAAAAGGGAGTAGCATTTGTACAGGAGATAGGGTGGGAAGAGGTATAGTCAAGATAACCGTGGGAAACAGTAGGTTTATAAAAGCTGTCAGTTGGCAATTTTTCTCCAGAGGTGGAGGCAGAGAGATTGACAAAGTGGAGGGAGAGCTCAGCAGGGGTGCATGAAGCAGCACCAATGCAGTTGTCTATGTAGCAGAGGAAGAGTTGGGGAGCATTTCTGGGGAAGACTTGGAGCATGGACTGTTCTGCGTAGCCAACGAATAGGCAGGTGTGGCTGGAACCCATGCAGTTGAAGTGGCTGTCCATGGCTATCCCTCAAGTCTGGAGAAAGTGGGAAGAGCCAAAGGAAAAATTGTTGAGGGTGAGGAACAGTTCTACTGGGGGAGGAGGTTGGTGGTGGAGGGGAAATGGTTGGTTCTTTTAATGAGAGAGAAAGTAAGATTCATTCCAATATTTCTAATCAGTGGCTATTCATCATAATTCAGAAATGAACTAATTTCTGAGGCTTTGTTACTTTGGAAGCCAATGATTTGATATAGATGGTCATGGATCTGTTATTGTTCAATCACTGAC
This sequence comes from Mobula hypostoma, assembly GCF_963921235.1. Lineage (NCBI taxonomy): Eukaryota > Metazoa > Chordata > Chondrichthyes > Myliobatiformes > Myliobatidae > Mobula > Mobula hypostoma. The sequence goes on from NC_086115.1 coordinate 66,357,855, forward strand.
ACTTACAGAGGAAACCAATAAAAGAATCAGCAATAAGCAAATTGAACTGGGGCAAGAATCTGAAGATACCGGAAATCTGTAACAAAACCAGAGACTGATGGAAGCACTCACTATACCAAGTTGGTGTATTGAGTTAATGATCTTTCATTGGGATTCTGGAGAGCGGTACAGGTGAAGAGAACAGGAAGAATGTCTGTGCTAGGCTGCAAACTGAAGTTACCAAGGCAACAATATCAGTCAGAGATAATAGAGCAGAGAGAAGTTATCTGAAGCAGCAAGATACAATCACATCTGTGAAATAAGGAATATTGGTGGTTGCCCTGTGGAGAAAGAATGGTTAAAATAAATCAGGCATACACGCTACAGTTACATAGAGTTCATCTTGGACTCCTTCCCCTCCCACCTTCTTATTCTGGCTTCTTTCTCCTGCCTTTCCAGTCCTGATGAAGGGTCTTGGCCCATTAAGGACGCTGTTTCGAAGTACAGTACTGACATTGGAGAGGGTTCAGAGAAGATTCACAAGAATGATTCCAGGAATGAAAGGGTTACCGTATGAGGAACGTCTGGCAGCTCTTGGGCTGTATTCCCTGGAGTTCAGGAGAATGAGGGGGGATCTCATAGAAACTTTCCGAATGTTAAAAGGCCTGAACAGATTAGATATGGCAAAGTTATTTCCCATAGTAGGGGATTCTAGGACAAGAGGGAACAACTTCAGGATTGAAGGACATCCATTTAGAACTGAGATGCAGAGAAATTACTTTCATCAGAGGATTGTAAATCTGTGGAATTTGTTGCCACGAGTAGCTGTGGAGGTCAAGTCAGAGATAGATAGGATCTTGATTAGCCAGGGTGGGTGAAGGCAGGGGAGCGAGGATGACTGGAAGAATTGGATCAGCCCATGATTGAATGGCGGAGCAGACTAGATGGGCCAAATGGCCTACTTCTGCTCCTATATCTTATAAGTCTTATGGTCTTAAAAGTGCTAGCCCTCTACTTTTCAATACACAAAGCTCTAATTGTTGTGTTTGGACTCTATATATCACATTTACTTTCAGTTTGTCTTTGGGAGTCACTTTTTCACCTGTGAAAGTCTTTAGCATTACTGAGGTCTTCTCTAATGGTATCTTAGAAAACAGCCTGTTATAGTCAGCCTCTGAAATCATAGACAAAGCTGACCCTTTATCCAGCTCCTTTTTCAGGTTTACACCAGACACATCTATCACGATCCAGATGATTTTGTGACCTGCTTCAGTTATATTATGAGAATCAGGTTTATTATCACCGGCATGTGTCATGGAATTTATTGACATGCAGTTTTAAGCATGACAGTTCACTTTTGTCAGACTCTATGCTGTTTGATTTTGTTTTACATTCAGTAACTTTATCTATTTGCTTAGTTTCATGGTTGAGACTTTTCACTCGGTTGTGCTTTTTGCCTGCTTTGCACACTCTCTCTGTGTGACTTTGTCTGACACACTTTCTGCAACATTCAGGGACGTTTCGTGCATTTCACATTCTAACCTCCTTTTCTGTAGTTCTGCTGCAGCCCCTAATGATGTTGCAATGGTCAATGCCCTTTCTAAGGTTTGGTGTCTTTCAGATAATAGGCTCTTTTGAGTGCTTTGACTATGCATACCACATACTGGCTGATCCCTTAATGCCTCAGAAAGTCCATCTCTAGAGTCACAGTACTAGGTTAATTTTCACTGTTCTGAAATGTATTTAGAAAGGCTTTCAGCTTTTGACTGACTCCTTTTCTGAAATCTAACTCCCTCAGCTATTACCAGTGCTCTAGGGCTCAAGTGATTTTGTAAAACTGTAACAATTGTGTCAAGCGTCTTGCCTGCTGTCTTTTCAAGAGTTACAAGTTGCATAAGAGACTGAATGTGCTTGGGCCTGTTAAGCTAAGAAGTGTGGGGCTTTCTTTTGCCCCTCCACGTTGTTTGCATTTCAATACATTTCCACCCTCTAGAGATATGACTCCCAACCTTCATTAGTGATATCAAATTTCTGAAAAATGTAAGTTTATTAAACCTCATTTTCTAGTCATTTAGTTTATCTGTTAGCCATGCCATCTTATTCCCATTTGCTGTGAGTCCTGATATTATGTAGCAACCCCATATGTGCTACCTTATTATATACCTTTGGAAAACGCATAAATACTACATCTACTGGTCTCCCTTATCCACAACTTTAACTAGATCTTCAAAAACCTTTATTCAATTTGTCAAACACGGTCTTCTTTCATAAAATCATATCTAATTATAAAAATGAAGTGACCTATTAGCACATTTTGCTGGCAAGCTGCCTATTTTGTTAAATAGTGATTTATTGAAGAGATCCCTGAGGGAATTCATATTTGCAGTAAGTGTAGGATTGTGGAAGAGAGTGTTAGAACAGAGGTTATGTGTTAGGACAGAGGTTATGTGATGCTTGATAGAAGTGATTTTAATAGAGGGGATTTGGGAAAAGCAGTTCCCCCTGGCAGAAAATCACATCCTGGTGAACACATACAGTGTATTGAGGTTATCAAAGGCAAAAGGAACTTTGCAAGGAAACATTTTTTTTAGACATGGCGATGTTGCAGTGTTAAACAGTGTGCAAACAGGTTGACCAGTAACAATTAAAAGAGGATTGAGCAAACAAAAAGAGAATGATGACCCGGCTATGGCGTGAGAGTAGAAGATAGATTGATTAATTAGATAGATTGACCATAGACCTGACATACGCTTAAATACAACTATTTATTATTCTATAATTACTGGACATTCTCATGCTTATTCTGGAGTGAGATCATTATAATGAAGTGTTCTTGAATATTCTGGATTGGTAAAGGGATTAAGAGTTATGGGAAGAAGAGAGGAGAATGGGGATGGAAAGAAATCAGTCCTGTTTGAATGGAAGAGGGGACTTGATGAGCCAAATGTCTCTACTCTGCTCCAACATCTTATGGTTTTTATAAGTGAGGTAAATTTTGATGGAAGACTGAATTGATAAGCATCAATGATCATGGAAATTCATGCAATTGTCAGTCCACTCTTCAAGAAGGGAGAGAGGTAGAAGAAAGGAAATTATCGGCCACTTAGTCTGACCCCAGTGGTTGGGGAGATGTTGGAGTCAATTGTTAAGTGGTTTCAGGATACTTGGAGACACACGATAAATTAAGCTGTAGTCAGCATGGTTTCCCTAAGGCAAAATCTTGCCTGACAAGTCTGTTGGAATTCTTTGGAGAAATAACAAGTAGGAGAGTCAAAGGAGAATCAGTTGATGTTGTGTACTTGGATTTTCAGAAGGCCTTTGACGAGGTGCCACACAAGAGGCTGCTTAAGACATTGAGAGACCATGGTTAAGGTATTGGCTGATTGGCAGGAGGCAAAGAGTGGGAAGAGCCTTTTCTGTTTGGCTGCTAGAGACTAGTGGTGTTCCATAGTTCAAAAGTTCAAACAAATTTTATGATCTGAGTTCATATATGTCACACCATAGAACCCTGGGATTCATTTTCCTGTGGGCAAACTCAGCAAATCTATAGATTAGTAACTACAACAGGATCAATGAAAGATCAAGTAGAGTGCAGAAGACAATAAACTGTGCAAATGCAAATATAACTAGCAATAAATAATGAGAACATGAAATAATTAGATAAAGAGTCCTTAAAGTGAGATCACTGATTGTGGGAACATCTGAATAGATGAATGTAGTTATCTCATTTTGTTCAAGAGCCTGATGGTTGAGTAGTAGTAATTGTGGTTGAACCTGGTGGTGCAAGTACTAAGGCTCTTTTACATCCTACCCAGCGAGAAAAGAGCATGGCCTGGGTGGTGAGGATCACTGATGATGGATGCTGCTTTCCTGCGACAGCATTTCATATGGATGTGCAGGATGGTCGGGTAGGCTTTACCTGTGATGTACTGGGCCAAATCCACTACATGTTGTAGGGTTTTCCATTCAAAGGCATTGGTGCTTCCATACCAGGCTGTGATGCAGCCAGATAATACACTCTCAACTGCTCATCTATAGAAGTTTGTCAAAGTTTTTGATGTCATGCCAACTTTCTGCAGAATCATAAGGAAGTAGTGGTGTTGCTGTTTTTTCTTCGTAATTGCTTTTACATGCTGGGTCCACAAGGGTCTGTGTTGGGATCACTTCTTTTTATGTTATATGTCAATTAGAGAATGGAATTGATGGCTTTGTGGCCAAGTTTGCAGACTATACAAAGACAGCTGGAGGAGCAGATAATTTTGAGGAAGTAAAGAGGCTACAGAAGCTTAGACAGATTTGGAGAATGGGCAAAGAAGTGGGAGATGGAGTACAATGTCAGAAAGTGTATGGCCATGCATTTTTATAGAAGAAATAAAAGCATAGCCTATTTTCTAAATGGAGAGAAAATACAAAGATCTAATGGAGTCCTCATCTCATTGAAAACTATTGAATATTGAAAGGCCTCAATAGAGTGGATGGGAGAGGGTGCTTCCTATGGTGGGAGTACTAGGACTAGAGGGCACAGACTTTAGAATACCAGAAAGTCCATGTAGAACAGAGATGAGAAGGAATTTCTTTAGACAGAGAGTGTTGTATCTGTGGAATTCACTGCCATATGTGGCTGTGGTGGCCAATTCATTGTTATATTTAAGGACGAAGTTGATAATTAGTCAGGGCATGAAGGGATATGGGGAGAAGGCAGGGGGTCGAGATTGAGAGGGAAATGGATCAGCCATGATGAAATGGTGGAGCAGACTCAACGGGCCAAGTGGCTGAATTCTGCTCATGTATCGAATGATTTTATGGTTTAAATTGACTCAGCACGCAATCTTTCTTGGATGTCCAGATCAGCATCAAGACCCTTCTGATCTGAATATTTATCTATCCAGTTATTACTAGGGGAAGTTAACAATCCATTTAATTTCTGATAGAGTTACAGCATTTTACTGCCATCAAGAGCAAAGTTAGGAGAAAATTTAAAGCATTAATTTAGATTCTGTATTTTGTGGACAATGAGATGTTTACAGCTGGTCAAACTTCAGAGCTGCAATCTGTTAGGAAGTTTATTTCACAAGATAGGACATATCTGTCTCAGTTAGTGATAAAATTGACCAGCCTATTAGTAGCTGTTAGGCTGCTCCAGCCAACACTCTTTACTAGTTTCAAGAACTGGGACATTTTGAGGAGATTAGCTTGTTTTCCATCCCTGCTGCTGCATCCTAGGTCTCAGGCAGAATTCAATATTTGTTTAGATTCTTTATGTGCTTTCTTTTGAGTTGTCCGTTTTATTTCCACACCTGACATGGTGTGTGGAAAAAAAGAATAAATTTGGCATTTGTTTTCAATTCTTGTTGAGTTAGGTTTGACAACTTTAATGGACAAAGATCAGGGGAGCAAACTCTCTGAAATGGTGGATGTTATTTTAAACACTATGAACAAATATCTTTGGGAACAGATTTTCACTGTGTTGAGAAGTGATGGTGTTAACCTTCTGACCTTGCTTTAATCCAATCACATCAAGCTGCTTGGGGCCAAGAAGGCTGGTTTGAAAATTCAATGGAAATATACGTGCTGTTGTGTTCTTTATACGTACTGTGGGTTGCTAAGAACAAACCATATTCTGGAAGAATTAAAACTAGAACGTTTATTTACAACAGCAAACAGCAACCACGTTTTCACCATACAGTTTCTAGATCATTCTGTCATTTCTGTACATGCTCCCGACTCTGTCCAATCACGTTCTTACACGTGACATGTGATATCATCACACGTGCCTGCAGATATAACTTGCTGGAGGAACTCAACAGGTTGAGCAGCGTCTGCAGGGGAAAGAAACTGTGGATGCTTCATATTGAAATGTTGAATTTGGACTGAATCAATGGCTCTTCAAAATTCAATAGTATGGGTCAAATGCTGGAATCATCGCTGTTCAACCCTACATTTCATCACTTATATGGATTCAACATGAAGGATTGATCTCACTGGCTCTCTATTTTTGAGAGTTTCCAAATCAGAATCAGGTTTACTATCACTGACATATGTCACAGAATTTGTTGTTTTGTGGCAGCAGTACAGTAGAAGAAACAAAAATTATTATAAGTTTCATAGGAACACCTCCAGAACACTAATCTTCAAGGACATAATGCAAAAGTTTCAATGCTAGAATAAATCTGACAACACCATAGCTGGCGCCAGAACTTGCATCTTCCAAAGTTGTCACTGTGTTTAACCATTTTTGACATTCAGAGATTGATTAGGGGGTGATTAAAATTGAAGTAATTAATACTAGAAAAATGTAAATGTTTTTACTAGTTAGTTGAGTAGCAGAAAATACTTAAAGGTGTTAAACAAAAGAAAACCAAGGTAAAATAATTTAAAAATAAATTAGCTCATGTTTTTCCTCATATTCACTGAAATGAAAGAGATCTTATAAGATAGGTTTATACCATAAGACCATAAGATATAGGAGCAGAATTAGGCCATTTTGGCCCATCGAGTCTGCTCCACCATTCAATCATGGGCTGATGCAATTTTCCTCTCAGCCTCAATCTCGTGCCTTCTCCCCGTATCCTTTCATGTCCTGATCAGTCAAGAATCTATCAACTTCTGCTTTAAATATACATAAAGACTTGGCCTCCACAGCTGTCTGTGCCAAAGAATTCCACATATATACCACACTCTGGCTAAAGAAGTTCCGCCCCATCTCCATTCTAAAAGAAAGCCCCTCTATTCTGAGGGTGTGTCCTCTGGTCTTAGACTCTCTCAACATTAGATTCTCTCCATGTGCAGTCTATCACAGCCTTTCACCATTGGATAGGTTTCAATGAGGTGAACCCTCATTTTTCTGATTTCTAGTGAATACAGGCCCAGAGCCATCAAACATTCTTCATATGACAAACCATTCGATCCTGGAATCATTCGATAGGCTGTTCCCCAGCATAGCAGCTAATTGCCTTCCTCAAAATATTATTAAATATGATATCTGTGTTGTATAGTCCATGTCCAAGTAAGTAGAATAAGCTGCAGGAATATTACTCTGTTATGAAATAATAATAATATTAATATTACATATTAATGTTCAACTGTTAAAACCTGAATATATACAAGCAATTTTGTAAATTTAAAATAAATGTATATCCAGGATTTGTCACTTTTTCCTGACTTTGTAAAACAGGAACTTCTAGTTTTGAGATTATGCAGAGAGAGCTGCAGATGTATTGCCTTATACATATGGTCTAATGGTCTTATGCAGTAGATATGTGTAATGTTGTAAAGAGATCTGTGAGTCTAAGAAGAGGATACAGTAATTACAGTAATTTGTTGCAACGGTATAGCAACAAGTCAGAATGAATATGAACCCAATAGTGTGCCGACTAACTGTAACAATAAATGTTCTTCTTGCATGCTAATGGTGGATAAGAGACAAACCACACAAAACATTTTCTCCTGTTCTCTGCACATGGTAAACATAGAAATCAGATTGTCTGAGTAAATCTGGCAATTGCAGACCACAGAGCAGGACTTAGATAGAAATTAATAAGAAAAGATATTGTAGTGATCTACTGAAGGTCAAGCAGTGTCCGTGGACACCTACATTCAGTCTGCAGGGGTGACTATGAGCATCCAGCTGTCTGTCTGTTTACTTCTCCATCTTACTCCATGTCTGGCTTCATTGTCTTTACTTTCTGATGCTCTTCCAGGAATGGAATCAGAGCTTCTGAATAGGCGTTCAGCTCCTGGCTATTGTGATAGAAAGTTATCTACCTAGAATGTGAAATCTGGTTTTGTAGTGGTAGTTAATAGCGTTAATCCTCTGCCACTCAGTGAGTCACTCCCACAAGGGAGGTGTTCACATACTGTACAAGCACGGTTGTCACTGAAGTTGAGCTGAATGTCCTGCATGCTGATATCCTGGCGTGCTCTGCAAGCATGACATTGTGTCAGAAGTGGTTGATCATTGATGAATTGGTGCTACAGACCAACTGAGATCCCCAACAAAAAATAATTTATGATAAGATAGATGTTTGCATATCCAGAGAATTATCAACCTAAACTGCCTATGGTAGTTTGCTAACTGTATGCAAGAGCTGAGAAAGGGACAGAGTTGCTAGGCAACACCTTCAAGCTACACCCAAAAGTGGATACATTGTAGTAATCTGTGAGCCACTAGTCTGGGGAAGTGCACACACACCCAGACGCAGTCAGAGAAGTCAGTCAAACTCTCAGGGAGAGAAAAGAAGATTTTTGAAATCCAAATAAACAAAATAATTAACTAACTAACAGGAAAATGGAGCAAACACATCTACTCAATTAATAAAGCCCGCCAAGACATTTGATTTCTCCAATCCAGGTGACTTTGAGGGATGGCTCAGGCACTTTGAGAGATTTAGGGTTGCAAGCAATCTCACTTAGGCTTTAGAAGAGCATCAAGTGAGCACACTGATATATTGCATGGGTGACAAAGCAAATGGTATCATGGGTGGATTAGGTGCTCAGGAAAAGGAGAACAAAACAGAGCAGGACTCACAAAACGCTGGAGTCTTTCCACGGATGCTGCCCGACCTGCTGAGTTCCTCCAACGCGTTGTGAGCATTGCTTTGACCCCCGCATCTGCAGATTATTTTGTGTTTACAAAACAGAGCAGGACAAATTCAAAGAATATTTCACAGGAAAGCAAGATGTGCTATATGAGAGGACAAAGTTCAGCTCCAGAAAACAGGAGCCTGATGATTTTATCACAGCATTGTATGCCTTGTCTGACAACTGCGCATATGGAAATCTGAGCAATAAGCTCATTAGAGACAGGATTGTTGTCAGGCTACTGGACATCAAATTGTCAAAGAGATTTCATTTGCAGACAAATCTCACTCAAGAGAAATCTATTACCATGGTCGGGCAGACTGAGGATGTTCATTAGCAACAGGCAGAATTCAGACACGAAAATGATACTGAGGTAAACCTAGAAGTTGTACGAACAAGATACGGTCAGAAAGACTACAGAAAGAGGTGACAATAGAGCTCAGCTCAAACAAAACAAACAAAAGAGCAAGTAAAATATCCAACTGCAGGAGATGCAGTAAGTCTCCATTCCACGTCAAAGAGCTCTGTCCAGTAAAAGAAGTGAATGCCACTAATGCAACAGAGTTGGCCATTATAAAAGCCAGTGTCACTCAAAAACAGTTCACCTGGAGGCTAAAGAAGACCATAACTCAAATGAAGAGAGAGCTTTCCTTGGAGCTCTAGATTCAAATAGACAAGGCTGGTGTCCTACAGTTTAGTTGCATAATGAGGCAGTGGCATTCAAAATGGACACTGGGGCAGATGTCACAGCCATCCCCGAATGTCTGTTCAGAAAACTGGTGAAGAAAGCAGGTATAGTGCTAAACTCAACAAAGTAAGTGCTCATGGGGCCAGGGACCCATAAGCTCAGTGTGAAAGGAATATTTATAACTTCCATCTGTAATGATGAGGAAAGTTAAAAGAGGATGTTTATGTGGTTCAGAATCTTTTCTCACCACACTAAGATGACATGCCATCAAGTAGCTGAATCACATTGCAAAGTTGGGTTCACACTTAGCAATGCTCAGTGGCAGGAGAAGTAGCTGGAGCTGTTCACAGGCCTATGGGTACTGAACTGAGGCCAGAAGTGATGCCTATTCTCTGACCACAGCAAGATGTGTATCTGTCCCATTGATGAACAAAGTCTAAACTGAACTTAAGAGAATGGAGGCTCTTGACATCATAACTAGAGTGACAGGACCTATTGGCTGGTGTGCGGACATTGTTCCTGTTCCCAAGCCAGCTGGCACAGTGAGGATCTTGGTTGATCTAACAAAACTGAATGCAGTGAGGTGTGGGAAGTTTATTCTGACTTCTGTTGAGCACACTTTGGGTATGCTAGGTGGAGCAAAGTTCTTCACCAAACTATATACAAACTAAGGGTCTGGCAGATCTGTTTAGCTCCTGAGTCACAGAAGCCCACAAGCTTTATCACATTATATGGACGCAACCCTTTTAAGAGACTCCCTTTGGCAACTCATCAGCCCCTGAACTCTTTCACATAAGGATGAGGGACTGGAAGAAGTAGTCTGTCACATGGATGATACACTCATCTTCGGAGGCTCAGGTGAGGAATATGATGAGAGTGAAAGCTGCCTTGGAGAATCTGAAACCGGCTGAATCACCCTGTGCAAAAAGAAATGCATATTTGCAAAGTTGGAGGTGAAGTTCTTTGGCCACCAACTGTCCTCAGAAAGAGTGCAACCAGATTCAGACAAACTGGCAGGAGTTTGGAAGATGAAGTGACTTGGTAAATAGCATGGTAAATCATCTGGGAAAGTTCATTGCAGATTTTGCAGAGAAAACAAAGCCACTACATGACCTCCTGTCCCAGAGAAATGTTTCGAACTGAGACACACCACAGGAGAAGTCATTTTCATCACTTAAAGCAGAGCTTCTCTCTCTGACAACATTGACATTTCCAGATCCAAGCAAAGCAACTAAGGTCTCAGCAGATGCCTCTTCCTTTGGCCAAGGGACAGTACTCATGTAATACTGCAGTGGTGAATAGAAACGGCTGACTCCTCTTGAACAGCATTATGCCCAAATCAAAAAGGAGATGCTGGCTCTTGTGTGGGCTTGTGAACACTTCATTTGCTACTTTATAGGCACTAAATTCCTAATTGAAACAGACTACAAGCCACTTGACAGCCTCCTCAGTTCGAAACAATTGGATGACTTACTTGCATGTCTGCAAGGATTCAGAGTGAGGCTTATGCGATACTATTATGACATGTCCCCAGCAAATTTTTCACAACACTAGACACTCTATCGAGGTTGCCATGCAAAAGTGAATGGCCAGAAGTTGACTCCGCCCTCATGCAAGATACCATCATCTATTTAGCTCAGAATGCTTTCCTGCATCACTGAATAAACTGGACGATGATTCACGGTGAGTTGAAAATGGACCAAATCTGCAGCAAGATCATGAGTACGGATGGCCAGTTCTTCCAAGAGGACCTCACAAACTTAGAGCTAACTGGCTTGAAAGAGTCATACTCACCACTCTTGATGGTTTGCTGATAAAGGACTTCAGAAACATCATTCAAGCTTCAATAATGCCCAATTCATGAGTCAACTCCACCAAGGATATCAAGACTTCAAAAAATGTCACTGAAGAACAAGGCAATCCATGTGGTGGCCTGGTCTGAGCACACAGCTGGGAGATTATGTGAAGCAATGTGAAGCATGCAGAAAACTGCACAACAATCTTGCTGAACCTCTCTGTCCCATGGAATTCTCAGACTTACCATGGCAAGTTGCAGGCACAGACATTTTCAAGCTGAAAAGAGACTAATACCTTCTCATTGTGGATTACTACTCTTGGAATGTTGAGGTGTCTGAGTTGTCCTCTACATACTCAGCAGCAGTTGTACACCATCTGAAAGCTGTATTTGCTCACCATTGAAAACCCGAGACAATGTTCCACAATTCAGCTGCTCAGAATTCAAAGCCTTTGCTAGGGACTACGAATTCAAACACCAGACATGATGTCCACAGTACCCACAGGAAAATGGAGAATTGGAAAGAGTACTGCAAACTGTTAAGATTCTCCTACTGAAGGCAAAAGATCCCTACAAAGCACTGCTAGCTTATCACTCCACACCTCTTGTGAATGTCTTAGTCTATCAGAGCTGTCAATGGGCTCAGACTGAGATAAGCCTGCCTATTCTTCCTTACTTTCTCCAACCTCACTTACTGAACTTAGAGAAAGTGAGAAATATTAAGATTACGCAGCGTGAGAAAATGAAAGGCATGCATGATCTCAGACAGAAAGCAAAACCTTTGATGGCTGCTCAGGAGTGGTGAAGCTGTTTGGGTTTCAGACCGATTCACCAAAGGAACAATAGTCCGGCTGCAGGCACCACCATCGTTTGTGATCAGAACATCACTAGGGGAAATCAGGCGGAACAGGCGTGCGTTCCTGCACCTTCAAAGTCCGTGAAGGGTAGAGAAAAAAATAGAGAGGTCTGATCCTTATGATGAGACCCACCTACCTTAGGTAGACAAACCTGTTCAAGAACCTCTATCTGCTCCAACACTTCCAGAAACCTATACCAGATCAGGTTGTTTATCTGTCCCACCTCAGAGATATACTCCATAGCCTGATGGCTTAGGGCAAGTGACGAAAGAGGCAGAATAATCCTCTCACTTTGCCGGAGTGTTCAGATAGTCTACCCTGACCTCCATTAGATTTAGTGTTTTTGAAAAAGAGTTCTATTGTTGAAAACATTTCACAAAATAAGACTGTTCTTAAAAGAAGAAGAATTGGTGAAAAAAGCAGGGAAACAATAAGAGAGTGGAAGACCGTTAAAAACAAAGAGAAAGACAGTTATAATGTTGGCAATTCTTTTTCATGGTTATGTAAGGAGCATAAGTTATGTCCTATGGGTAAAGTGAACTGAATCACTCAATTTCTGTGACAATGATTTTAATGCAGTTCTATAGAAAAGAAGTACAAACCTAGCTTTTCCTTTTCTTCAAGAAGGGGAGATTTTAACAGTGCCATGTCTACAGCACTAAGTTAGCCACTCCCACATGGGAGGAGTTCACATACTGAACAAGCGAGGTTTTCTATCAAGTTCAGCTGAGAATCCTGCATGCTGGCATCCTGGTGTGCTCTGCACTCTCCCTCAATAATGAATACAACAGTTTTTGTCTATACAGATACTGCCTGACCTGCTGGATATTTCCAATCTGCTCTCATATTTCCTGCAATAGAAGGTCACAGGTTTAGATGTGGGGGGAAGCTCAACAGGTCAGCAACTATGGAGAGAAAAATAGAGTTCAGGTCATTAGAAGCAGCAATTTTAGGAAACATAGGAGGAGAAGATGGCGGCATGATGGCAGCGCGCACGGCCTCTCCGGTGATGAATATCTGTAATCTGTCAAGTAGGGGACCGTGCACAATTCTGATTTGATGGAGGCGGACGTGAGAGTACGGAGGAACATATGGAAAACTTCTGAAATGCCCACTTCGCTGCCGCTGCTACTGTGTGGTAACCAGAATCTCCGGAGCAGAAGGCCTTGAATCCTCGGCTTTGCTTGTTTCAGCGGCCGGGGTGAGGTTGAAGGCGCTCGGCAGAGGATGGCGCTCGGGAGGTTGTATCAGAGGGGCTGGTCGGAGGCTCGAAGTTTTCGAACGGACGGACTCAGTGTCCGCTGTAGTCGGCTGCTTCCAATGCATCAGCAAGTTGACGGTGCCTGGAGGTTTATGGCAGGGAGTTTCTCCCTTTTGCAACCTGCTATTGGGGACTCCGGAGTCGATCGACTCGGGGACTTTTGAGACTTTATTTACCGTGCCCATGGTTTGTTCTTCATCAAATTATGGTATTGCTTTGCACTGCTGTAACTATATGTTATAATTATGTGGTTCTGTCAGTGTTAGTCTTTGGTTTGTCCTGCTTTCTGTGATATCACTCTGGAGGAACATTGTATCATTTCTTAATGCATGTATGCATTTCTAAATGACAATAAAAGAGGACTGAGTGTTCTCTTATATTTCAGGGAAGGGTGAAGGGATAGTATAGATAGAAGGTGAGTGGAGAGAGAAAGAGAGAGGGGGAAGGGAGGTTGAGAGTGAGATGTTCAGAGAAAGAGAGAGGGAGATTGAGTGAGAGAGATTGAGAAAGAGAGACAGAGAGAGAGTGGGAGAGAGAGAAAGAGGGAGAGAGGTTGAGGGAGAAAGGGGTTTAGAGGGAAAGCGGGATAGATAGAGAGGCAGAGAGAGAGAGGAGGTTGAGAGAGGGGACAGAGGTTGAGAAAGAGAGAGGTTGAGGGAGAGAGGGGTGGGAAGCTGAAAGAGGGGGTGGGGGGGAGGTTGAGAAAGGAAGAGAGGGGGAAGGTTGAGAGAGGGAGAGAGAGGAGGGGAGGTTGAGAGAGGGAGAGAAAAAGTGGTTGAGACAGAGGGGTGTTGTGGGAGGAAGAGAGAGCGGAGGGAAGTTGTGAGAGGGAGAAGGGGAGAGGGAGTATCTAATTTATGGATCTATTTCTTTTAGAGCAATGATCCTCCACTCAGCACAATGTATTGATCTGTTTTCTGTGCGTGCGTTGTCTATGTATGTGCTCTCTCTCTCTCTCACTGCAGTGTGAATACACCAGTTAAAGCCATCTACCATGTGTGTGCTTTTATCTAATATTTACGTAGTTGTGCACAGACACAACAAAAAGGCGATAAGTACAAACCTGAATGTCAGAAAATAATATGAACTGCACCGACAGTTAAAGGACGAAACATCGACAGTTAAGTAGCGCAGAGAAGGCTATCACAGATGCCAACAAAGGTGTAAAGGCCAATTTATACTTGTGCGTCAAATGCATGGTGTAGCCGCGTACCCTACGCTGTATCTACACCAAACCCTACGCCGTAGCTTAACGTACACCTCTCCCAAAATGTAAGTACGCGTCACGGCGACACAGACCGAACAACTGTGATTGATCCCCTGGGTAGTATCACATTTCCTCCTACGCTGCAATAGCTTGCCATTGGGCGACTGAAGGGCAGGGAAGGAACTCTGGCTGCAATGCTTTCCATAAAGCTTTACTGACCTCCAAAATTATGGAGGACACATTTCACTTGACGCCAGTTTGCAGCTACAGCCTGTTGACTTCCTCCTGAAGCTAAAACTCGAATGGTGATTGCCAGTCTCTGAGTATACTGTGCGTACACTGATGCGAAACAAATGGTTGGAAACGATCAACCAAATCGTCAAATCTACCTGCCAACATCTGAAAATATTTGAAATGCATTTCCTCGTCCATGTCTCTCAGTGGCCGGACAAGTACAGAAAATTCACCCTCCTTCAGTTTCAGTCGCCATTATTTGAAGTTTGAGTTTCTTCATGTTGAGTTTCAACACGAAGAAACTCAACACAGTGGCATAGAAACCCCATCGCCATTGGCAGTGAATTGCGGAGCGACGCTGACACACCTACACACAAATATAAATGCTCACAACGGTGTAGCCCACTTGCGTAGGCTGCGGTGTATGGTGCAAAGTAACAGTGAAAGACACACTGAAGTTGATGATTTTATCTTCCTACGCGGAATCTTGTCACCGATACCCTCCGTGTGGTGATAGACAAGGAATTAACTATCGTTGAACCAAAGTCCCATCTGGATCTCCGCTTCAAAGGCGAAATGCCTCACATCTAAGAAAGACATGGCTCACCCCGCAATCGGGGTAAAAAGATGCGACCCAGAAACGTGGACTGGGCAGCTCAGTACGAGCCCTGACCACGTCAAGCGACGCACCCCTCACGGAAGATGTTCTGCGTTTGTCCAGGACCGTGCTCAATCCAAACGACAAAGCGGGCGAAATGTCATTGCCGGAATTGTGAGAGCCGCGATCCAACGGCTGCTGGCTGGGAGGTAGCGGCGAGAGCGGATGCAAGTAAGAGGGCTCTGAGATTTCTTTTAATATTCTTGCATTATAGTTAGACACGTCTGAATTTCGAAGAAGAATCTTTAACTAGTTTAAGCTTGAGAATATTTATTTACTTGAATATGTGATTACTGAGTGAAAGCGTCGTTTACCTACCTGTCCCCGAGATGGTTATTTGCTAACACTGATTTAGAAATTTAGAAATTCGGAGCTGTACAGGGAAATTTTAGATTATCTGTTGAGTTAATTCTAAGTGGAATTAAGGAGAATCAGACGCGGAAGAGAGGCTAGAATGTAATTTTATTTTTGTTTTGAACCGAAATAGAAAGTTCCGGCTTGTGGATTCTGGACGATGGGGAGCCGTGAGGCCCTGGAGGAGCAGCCGCCGGGTGCAGAGGGCTGGCGGGACGGCGCCGACAACCTGACGGTCAGGCAAAGACTGTTGGAAGAGCTGGGTAACCTGTCTGCTCAGTTCCAAGGCATCCAGCTTATCCAGTCCTTCAAACCGCTCATCATCCCGTGTTACGGGCTGGTGGTCTTCATCGGAATCCTGGGCAATTACCTGCTAATTTACGTGATCTGCAAGACCAAGAAGATGCATAACATCACCAACTTTCTCCTGGGCAACCTGGCCTTCTCGGACATGCTGATGTGCGCCACTTGCGTGCCCTTCACCTTGGCATACGCCTTCGAGTCCCGGGGATGGATCTACGGCCGCTTCCTGTGCTATTTCGTGTTCCTAATGCAGCCGGTCACCGTTTGTGTCTCGATCTTCACGCTAACGGTGATAGCCATGGATCGGTACCGCGCCACCGTGCACCCTCTCAAGAGGAGACTGACTATCACAACCTGCGCCTACCTGCTGGGAGCTATCTGGCTTCTAGCCTGCCTGCTGGCCACGCCAGCGCTGGTTCACACCTACTACGTGGAGTTCCCTCATCAGAGGCTGACCATCTGCGAGGAGTTCTGGATGGGTATGAAGAGGCGCCGCCTGCTCTACGCCTATAGCACCCTAGTAATCACCTACCTGCTGCCCTTCACGCTCATCTCGCTGTCCTACCTGCGCATCTCGGTCAAGTTGAAGAACCGGGTGGTGCCCGGGAACATCACCCAGAGTCAGGCGGAGTGGGACCGAAGCAGGCGCCGGAAGACCTTCCGCCTCCTGGTGCTGGTGGTGGCCGTTTTCGGTCTGTGTTGGCTCCCCCTGCACCTCTTCAACCTGATCAAAGACATGGACATCAATCTGATCGACAAGCAGTACTTCAACCTGATCCAGCTGCTGTGTCACTGGGTGGCCATGAGCTCCGCCTGTTACAACGCTTTCATCTACGCCTGGCTGCACGACAGCTTCAGAGGCGAGCTGAAGAAGATGTTGAGCTGGCGGAACCAGAAGGTGGCTCCGACCGTTCACTGCGTCATGGCCAGCGGGGTCCTGTGACAGGCAGGGGTGCAGAGACTGTACTACAGTACCTCACCGGAGCGTCCTGCCCTGACAGACATTCCGCGGGGTCCGTGCGAAGAGCGTACCGAAAGACACCGAGTCTGCTCCGAGACCGAGTTAAAGTTTCAGCTCGGAGAATCTTCCTCAGATCGCCTAACGGGGAAGATATTAGACATTCCGAGGAAGATTCTAGATTTCAAATTGCAGGACCCTCGAGCGAAAGAGAAAAACAATCTGCAGGAGAAACTCAGCTTGTCGAACAATGTCTGTGGGGGGAGGGGGAATAATTGTTGGCGTTTCGTGCTCCGATGTAGAGTTTCGACACGAAATATCGATTAATTCCGTTTCTACCACAGATTCTCTTCGAACCGTTGAGTCAGTCCCTCCTACAGATTGTTTCGCCTTCTACTGATGCTGCCTGACCTGCTGAGTGTTTTCCAGCGTTTTCTGTTTATATTTCAGGTTCCCAGCACGGCAGGTTTCGTTTATCGTACGTTCTGATCGTTGTGTGTGTGTGTGTCTGTGTGTGCCTATTTGTGCGTATATATGTGTGTATGTATGTTTATACATGTGTATTTGTGTGTGTCTGTGTATCGGTGTGTGTATTTGTATCTGTGTTTGTATTGTGTATGTATATATATTTGTGTGTGTGTGTGTGTTTGTGTGTTTGCGTGTGTGTGTGTTTGTGTGTGTATGTGCGTGTTTGTGTGTGCGTGTAAGTTTGATCTTGTTTATCTGCGTGTACATAATTTAACGTATATCTGTCTGGGAAAGATCCGGGGGGGGGGGTAACATTGAAGGATGATATTTTGTTTCGCGTTATGGGGTCCGTGGTCTCACACTCTCTCGTCAACTCTTGTTGTTTTTGTGAGACACAAACAACGATCGGTGGTCAAAATGTGTCCAAGCTGAAATATCCCATACTTCGTCCTAAAATGTAGGGCATTTCAGTTTGAGATGTTGTAAATTCACGGTACCTGTTGTAACGCGTGAAGGGAGCAATTATGTATAAAAAATCTATTTGTATCTATGAACAGTGGTTAAACTGGCAAAGAACGTGGAAGAAAATCATTAAACTGCCTTTGGCAACTGTGAGGCAGTAGAAATATCTGTTTCCAGTTCGTTTAAAATATAACACGATTTCAGGTGGAATCACAGCGGAGCAGCTGGCTTTACAAGGTTATTTTACTTGGTAAATGAAGATTAAATAGACGCGAAGACACCTTTCAGCAGAGATCAGAGTCTAGCTGGAAGAGGGCAGGAGCTGTCTCTGAAGGTGGTCCGTATCTCTAACCCCACCAGGCTGCAGAGTTTGAAAGTCTGCTTTCTCCTCCTAAAACATCTTCGGCTGCTATCCTCCCTCAAAGTCACTGTTGCCCGTCTTCATTTTTGTTTCGGGTCGATCAACAGGAGTAAACTCTGGTGGTTAAAATACTTTCAACCGGACTGTTACTCTGGTGACATTCCTGCGTTTGCAATGCAGTTTACATCGAGTAGAAGTTCACACACAAACTACCGGAGGAACTCAGTATGTCAGAGAAGGGTTTCGGCCCGAAACGTCGACTCATTTCCACAGATACCGCCTGACTTGCTGAGTTCCTCCGGAATTTTGTGTGTGATGGTCTGGATTTTCAGAATATGCAGAATTGCTCATATTTATAACGAGTAAAGATTATTGTCCTCGGTAAACTCGCTAGAATATCAGAGAACGCAGATTTCAAACTGTGACTGTAATATTTCCAAAAAATCTTCAGGGCGAACTGCTTTCGGCAGATGCCCTGTCCCACTGCGCCCCTCACATTTTACCTCCCTAATCGTCATTTTTTTTTTTGCAACTGAATCGCTCTCCGTGCGAATCCCTTTCTGACCCGCGAGAACGGATTAGTAAACGGAAGCCACCCCGGCAGGGAGAGGAGTAGATCAGATCAGAATAGTTTCTTGTCATATACGCCAGGGTGCAATGAAGTTCCTTGCTCCCGTGAAGATGTCAGTAAACAAGCAATGAACTCAGGCCGTGGAACGCAAAGATTGCAGAGCTAATGTCTATAGAACCAGTATTGGTCCACTAGTGTGAAAAACAGACACTGCATCCGTTTTTGCACTAAAACTAAACCACATGCTGCAATAGTGATACAGGCTGTCAAAAGCGCTCGGGCTATGCAGCCAGGACTGGAACTAGAATCGAAGAGGCCATTCAAAGGCACCCATTTCATTATTTCAGTATATATGCAAAACCCGATGTAAATTGCAAGAAAACTATTGCCTGGCTTGGTCAGACTGAGGCAGCTTGATAAGTTTATGCTGTTTCTTCCCACAATCCGCTTTACATCATTGTACCTCCATTCAAAGTTCAAAGTAAATTTACTATCAAGTACATACTTGTCACCATATACAACCCTGAGATTCAGTTTCTTCCAGGTAATCACAGTAAATATAAAGACACACTATAGGATCAGTGAAAACTACACACAGAGTCCAAATAACCCATGTGCAAAAGAGAACAAATTGAAAAAGAAAATACTGCAGTAATAATAATAATAAGAAGAAGAAGAAGAAGAAGAAGAAGAAGAAGGAGCAGGAGAAGGAGAAGGAAAAGGAAAAGGAGGAGAAGAAGAAGAAGACTATCACTATTGAAAAAGCTAACCAATGGAAGACTATCACCCTCCATGGAAGACATTCCCATGATCTGAGTAGACCAGATGTTAACAAGGAAGCATTGAACGCCTGGTTCGGAGTTCGAGCCCCTTTCCCAGAAACAGACGGATTCCTTTTGGCAATACAGGACCAGGTGGTTACACAAAAAATGATCAAAATACATAATAAAAGTCCAACAAATTCAGGATGATAAATGTAACATTATTCATCAAAAGCTTGCTTTAAAATACAAACTCATAAATGAAAGCACACCTTAGGATATATACAAGCCTGCTACTGTTTTAGAACCATAGTACCACAATACCACAATACCACAATGCCCTCTTTGATTGGAGTACTGTGCAGACACATTTGAAGCATTCCCGTGCAAGTCCAGTGAAGAGCTTTAAAAAGCCAGTCTCTATGAAAAAGGAGGGAGAGAGAAACCGGGGAATTATAGACTGGTAAGGCTGACATCAGTGGTGGGGAAAATGCTAGAGTCAGTTATCAAAGATGTGATAACAGCACATTTGGAAAGCGGTGAAATCATCGGACAAAGTCAGCATGGATTTGTGAAAGGAAAATCATGTCTGACGAATCTCATAGAATTTTTTCTAGTAGATGTAACTAATAGAGTGGATAGGGGAGAACCTGTGGATGTGGTATATTTGGATTGTCAAAAGGCTTTTGACAAGGTCCCACACAGGAGATTAGTGTGCAAACTTAAAGCACACGGTATTGGGGGTAAGGTATTGATGTGGATAGAGATTTGGTTGGCAGACAGGAAGCAAAGAGTGGGAATAAACGGGACCTTTCCAGAATGGCAGGCAGTGACTAGTGGGGTACCGCAAGGCTCAGTGCTGGGACCCCAGTTGTTTACAATATATATTAATGACTTAGATGAGGGAATTAAATGCAGCATCTCCAAGTTTGCGGATGACACGAAGCTGGGTGGCAGTGTTAGCTGTGAAGAGGATGCTAAGAGGATGCAGGGTGACTTGGATAGGTTAGGTGAGTGGGCAAATTCATGGCAGATGCAACCTAATGTGGATAAATGCGAGGTTATCCACTTTGGTGGCAAGAACAGGAAAACAGATTATTATCTGAATGGTGGCCGATTAGGAAAAGGAGAGGTGCAATGAGACCTGGGTGTCATTATACACCAGTCATTGAAAGTGGGCATGCAGGTACAGCAGGCGGTGAAAAAGGCGAATGGTATGTTGGCATTCATACCAAGAGGATTCGAGTACAGGAGCAGGGAGGTACTACTGCAGTTGTACAAGGCCTTGGTGAGACCACACCTGGAGTATTGTGTGCAGTTTTGGTCCCCTAATCTGAGGAAAGACATTCTTGCCATAGAGGGAGTACAAAGAAGGTTCACCAGATTGATTCCTGGGATGGCAGGAATTTCATATGATGAAAGACTGGATCGACTAGGCTTATACTCTCTGAAATTTAGAAGATTGAGGGGGGATCTGATTGAAACGTATAAAATTCTAAAGGGATTGGACAGGCTAGATGCAGGAAGATCGTTCCCAATGTTGGGGAAGTCCAGAATGAGGGGTCACAGTTTGAGGATAAAGGGGAAGCCTTTTAGGACTGAGATGAGGAAAAACTTCTTCACACAGAGAGTAGTGAATCTGTGGAATTCTCTGCCACAGGAAACATTTGAGACCAGTTCATTGGCTATTTTTAAGAGGGAGTTAGATAAGGCCCTTGTGGCTAAAGGGATCAGGGGGTATGGAGAGAAGGCAGGTACAGGGTTCTGAGTTGGATGATCAGCCATGATCATACTGAATGGCGGTGCAGGCTCGAAGTGCTGAATGGCCTACTCCTGCACCTATTTTCTATATTTCTATGAAAGAAGAGTGCCATCTAGCAGAGCAGTCATCGTGGGAGCGGCTGTCATTGGAGTGGTCTGAATCAGAGTGGTAAGGCTTTGGTTCAACTGGTGGAGAGAAGGTAGGTAGGTAAGTTCATTCCTTGTTTCTTCATTGACTCTTGGGAGAATAAGGTTATGTCTACAGAGCCAGTGATCTGTTCTGGGTGTCAGATATAGGATTTCTGGGAGACTTTCAATGTCCCCGATGCCTACTTCTGCACCAGGTGCATTGAGATGCAGCTCCTTAGAGACTGTGTTAAGGAACTGGAGTTGCAACTCGATGACCTGTGGCTTGTTAGGGAAAGTGAAGAGGTGATAGACAGGAGCTATGGGAGGAAGTCATGCCAAGGCTCCAGGAGACAGATAAATGGGTGAACATCAGATAGTGGAGAGCACCCCTGTGGCCATCCTCTTCAACAAGAAGTACTCCATTGTGAGTACTGCAGGGGGAGGGGTGGTGCGGGGGACATACCTGGGGGAAGCAGCGGTGGCTGTGCATCTGGGACTGAATCTGGTCCTGTGGTACAGAAGGGAATGGAACTGAAGGGGATGGCAATGGTGATGGGGGACTCCAGAGTCAGGTGGACAGATAGACAAAAAGCAAACACGGATGGTAATTTGCCTTCCAGGGAACAAGGTCAACAATGTTTCTGAACGCATCCACAATATCCTGAAAACGGAAGGTGAGCAGGCAGAAGTCGTGGTACATATTGGTACCAACGACATAGGTAGAAAAGGGTGGGAAGTCTTAAAAGCAGAATACAATGAGTTAGGAAGGAAGCTGAGAAGCAAGACCTCAAGGCTAGTAATCTTGGGATAAATGTGTGGCTGAAGAATTGGAGCACGGAGCAGGAATTACTGTTTCTGGATGATTGGGACCACTTCTGCGGCAAGTAGGATCTGTGCAAAAGGGACAGGTTGAATCCGAGGAAGGCTAATACTCTTTCAGGCAGGTTTACTAGAGCTGTTGGGACTGGTTTAAACTAATATGGCAGGAGGATGGGAACCAGTATGACAGAGCTGAGGAGGAACCAGCAGGCAGGTTTACAAGTAGATGATGGGTGGAAAATGAATGTAAGGAAGGACAAGCCTTGGGTAGAAATGCAGACAGAGCAAAGAGTTAAGTTGTACCACAGAGGCAAAATTCAAAAGGGTGAAGAATGCAGGACTGAAGGTGCTGTGTTTAAATGTGCGTAGTGTTTGGAATAAGGTGGACGAACTCGTGGTGCAGTAAGAGATTGGTCGGTATGAAGTTGTGGGCATCACAGAGTCATGGCTGAAAGAAGGCCAGAGTTGAGAGCTTAACATCAAAAGATATACATTGTATCAAAAGGACGGGCAGAAAGGCATAGACGGTTGTGTGGCTCTGTTGGTAAGAGATGGAATTACATCTTTAGAAAAAAGTGACATAGGGTCAGAGAATGTTGAATCTTTGTGGGTGGAGTTAAGAAACTGCAAGGATAAAAAGCATCATTGTGGGAATCGTGTGTGGGCCTCCAAATAGTAGCCAAGATGTGGGGTTCAGATAGTGAAGGCAGCTGGAAAAGGCATGTAATAAGGGTAATGACACAATTGGAATGGGCGACTTCAGTATGCGAGGGGATTGGGAAAATCAGGTTGGTGTCAGATCACAAGAGAGGAAATTTGTTGAATGCCTATGAGATGGCTTTTTAGAGCAGCTTGTGCTTGAGCCTATTTTGGGAAAGGCTAGCTTAGATTCGGTGTTGTGTAATAACCCAGATCTTAATAGAAAGCTCAATGAAAACTAGCCCTAAGGAAGTAGTGACCATAATATGATTGAACTCATACTGCAATTTAAGAGGGAGAAGCATAACTCACATGTATCAGTATCACAATGGAATAAATGGAATTACAGAGGCATGAGAGAGGAGTTTGCCCAGGTGGATTGGCGGAGGATACAGGCAGAGATGGCTAAAGTTTCTGGGAATAGTTCACAAGGTGCAGGATAGATATGTCCCACAGAAGAAGAAGTTCTCAAATGGAAGGGGTAGGCAACCATGGCTGACAAGGGAAGTTAAGGACTGCTTAAAAGCCAAGGAAAGGATAAATTAGGTGGGAAAAAATGAGTGGGAAGTTGACAAAGGCAACTAAAAACCTATAAGAAGGAAAAGATAAAATATGAGGGCAAACTAGCCAATAATATAAAGCAGGATTCCAAAAGTTGTTTGCAGTTATATAAAGAATAAAAAGGAGGTGAGAGTTGATATTGGACCATTGGAAAATGATGCTGGTGGTAGTAATGGGGATAAAGAAATGGCAGATGAACTTAATGAATACTTCGCATCAGTGTTCACTGTGGAAGACACTAGCAGTGTGTCAGAGGTCCGTGAGTGTCAGGGAGCAGGAGTGAGTGCCATTGCTGTTACAACGAGAAAAGTGCAAGGCAAACTCAAAGGTTTTAAGGTGAATAAATAACCTGGGTCAGATGGTCTACATCCCAGAGTCCTGAGAGAGTTTGCTGAAGGGATAACGGATGCATTGGTCATGATCTTTCAAGAATCACTTGATTCTGGCATGGTCCTGGAGGACTGTAAAATTTCAAATATCACTCCACTCTTTAAGAAGGTAGGAAAGGAAAAGAAATGAAATGATAGGACAGTTAGCCTAACCTCAGTGGTTGGGAAAGCATTGAAGTCTATTATTAAGGACGAGGTTCTGAGATGGTTGGAGACTCATGATAGAGTAAGTCAAAGTCAGCATAGTTTCTGTGAAGGGAAATCTTTCCTGATTAATCTGTTAGAGTTCTTTGAGGAAGTAACAAACTGGGTGGACAAAGGGGAGGTAGTGGATGTCATTTACTTGGATTTTCAAAGGCATTTGATAAGGAGCCACACAATAAGCTGCTTAATAAGATAAAATCCTATGGCGTTACAGGAAAGATACTGGCACGGTTAGGGGAATGGCTGACAGGGGAGGCAATGCGTGAGAATAAAAGAGGCCTTTTCTGGTAGTGTTCCTCAGGGGTCAGTGTTGGGACTGCTACTTATCACATGTTTGTCACTGATTTAGATCATGGAATTGATAGCTTTGTGGCAAAGTTTGTGGGTGATACGAAGATAGGTGGAGGGGTAGGTAGGGCTAAGGAAGCAATATAATTGAAGCAGGACAGACAAATTAGAAGAATGGGAAAAAAGTGGCAGATGGAATACAGTGTTGGGAAATGTATGATAATGCATTTTGTTAAAAGGAACAATAGTGCAGACTCAAGCACGAGGAAATCTGCAGATGCTGGAATTTCAAGCAACACACATAAAAGTTGCTGGTGAATGCAGAAGGCCAGGTAGCATCTCTAGGAAGAGGTACAGTTGATGTTTCAGGCTGAGACCCTTCGTCAGGACCCTACGAAGGGTCTCGGCCCAAAACGTCGACTGTACCTCTTCCTAGAGATGCTGCCTGGCCTGCTGCATTCACCAGCAACTTTTATGAATAGTGCAGACTGTTATCTAAACTGTGAGAAAATTCAGACATCAGAAGTGCAGAGAGAATTAGGAGTCCTCGTGCAAGACTCCCAGATGGTTAATCTACAGGTTGAGTCTGTGGTAAAGAAGGCAAGTTCATAAAGTCTATCATTTGATTACATATGATGTACTGTCTGATATTTTGCATTGTGGGTTTGTGAACGAGGATACATTACACAGCATCCACCCAAACTTGAATACCCTGTTTGGCAGGGCCGAAAGCTCATTCCCCTAGACAATCGTGAGTGGGCGAGCCTGGTGCGTTACACAATGTTGCCATTTATTTGAAGGGGAGTAGAATATAAAAGCAAGGAGATAATGCTGAGCTTTTATAAGACACTGGTCAGGCCACAATCAGACTATTGCTAACAGATTTGGGTCACATATTTCAGAATGGATCTGTTGTCATTGGAGAGAGTCTAGAGGAAGTTCAAGAAGATGATTCCGGGAACAAAGGGGTTAACATATGAGGAGCGATTGGCAGCTTTGGGCCTGTACTCACTGGAATTTAGAAGAATGCAGGGGATCTCATTGATACTTAGCGAATGTTGAAAGGACTAGATAAGGTGGATGTGGAGAGGATGTTTCCTTTGGTGGGTTATCCAGAACTAGAGGGCACAGCCTCAAAATTGTGGGGTGACCTTTTAGAATAAAGGTAAGAAGGAATTTTTTTTTGCCAGAGAGGTGTGAATCTGTGGAATGCTCTGCCACAGATTGTGGTGGAGGCCAAACCTATGGGTATAGTTAATGCAGAAGTTGATTGTTCCCTGATCGGTCGGGGCAGGAAAGGATATGGCGAGAAGGCAGGTGTATGGGGTTTAGTGGAACCGGGATCAGCCATGATGGAATGGTGGACCAGATTTGATGGGCTGAATGGCCTAATTCTGCTCCTATGACTTATGGTTTTATATTATGACCAATCAGTTATTGCAGATAGGACCATCCATAATAAGTTCCGATATAATAATAGAGGATAAGCAAGCAAGAACAACTTATTTGATAGATAAAGCATTCCAAACACACATAACTTACAGAAATCCATAACTGAAATACACCAGAAATATGCTGAATTGAAAGAGAAATTTGACAGACTTTTGAACATGAACAGGGTATATATTGTCCCAATTTTAATATCTACAACTGGTGTCATCCCAAAGGCACTACACAATAGCATTATAAACAATTAGGGCTACACAGCAATATCCATGTAAAACTTCAGAAAGCCACAGTACTAAACATCCCTGGGGTAGTCCGAAAGTTGAAAAATGGGTGTGCTTGGCTATGCCCGCACCTCAGGTATTACCAGCTTGAGCTGAGAAAAAATAATAATCAATAATCACACGAAGAACATGGTTGTAGAAAGTGAGTCCATAGGCTGTGGAACCAGTTCAGTGTTGGGGTGACTGAAGTTATCCACCCTGGTTCAGGAACCTATTAGTTAAAGGGTAATAACTGCTCCTATACCCAGTGGTGTGGGATCTAAAGCTCCTGTATCTCCTCTGTATCTACAGAGCCTGGACTATACTGACCTTCCTCAGGAGCATTGTAAGTTAGACTCATGTTTAGTTTTTAGTTTAGTTAACACATACAACAAATGGAAAGAAAAACATGGAGCCAGGAGATAATGTATGTTTAATTTAGTTTAGTTTTTGCTTTAGCAAGGTGCACACATATGACATAGTGGCATAATGACGTATGCCACTCATGTACTTTTATATATAACCTGTAATGAACTAAGTAAACAAAAACGAATGCTTAATTAAACAATATATTTACAATATTACTCAAATATTACTGAAAGATTGAATACACACTCTTCCCTGCTCAGCTATAAACTCCAACTCAATACAGAGTGCATTTCAACTGAAATATGTAACATATTGCTCTCTATTTTTCTATGTTTCTATGTTTTTATTCATCTAACTTTATTACTATAAACCAAAGATTTAGAAACTCAGTGAATCAATGCATAACATATCCAGGTGCAGACTGTAATAGTGACCATAACCCAGTAATATGTCACGTAAAACTAAAACTTTAAAAACTAAAGAAGCAAAAACCTGAACAATCCCTTGACTACTCGCAATTAATTAAAGAAGAAAACTTAAGACAAAAATATACAATTGAAGTAAGGAATAGATTTCAAAGTCTAAAAATAGAATCTGTTGAAGATGATAGCAATCATGTAGAAATGAAATTTAACTCTCTAAAGGATGCCTTGGTAGAATCAGCAAAGTCAGTGATTCCTAAAAAAGAAAAAAGCACAAAGAATAAATGGATGACAGATGAAATCAAGAATCTAATGGAAGAAAGGAGACAAAAGAAGGAAAATCCTATAGAATATAAGTCCTTAGATAAAAAAAGTTAAAAGCTTATGTCAAAAAGCCAAAGAAGAATGGTTAAACCAGGAATGTGAGCGAATAGAAAGAATCCCTATTACTGATCTATAAAGGTTACATCAACAAATCAAGAATATCACTGGTAAAAAGCTCCTCTGTTCTTCAGGTGGATAGTTGAAAGCAAAGGATGGTACCATTATCATGGAAAAAGATGAGATTATGAACAGATGGACTGACTATATTCAGAAATTATTTGAAGACGATCAAGGCGAAAACCCAGACATTAAGAAGAACATTGAAGGTCCAAGTATTTTAAATCTGAAGTCCGTAATGCAATAAGTAAGATGAAGAAAGGAAAGGCAGCTGGTGCTGATGAATTAGTAATAGAACAAATTATCACCCTTGAAGATTATGGAATTGAAAAACGTACTGATTTAATCCATGACATTTATGAGACTGGAATAATAACAGAAGAGATGAAAAAAAATCATTTTTTATCACTCTTCCTAAGAAACCTGGAGCAATAGAATATGAATTACATAGGACCATAAGTTTAATAAATCATATCACTAAGATACTTCTAAGAATTTTGATGACAAGAACTAAAAGTAAGATACAAGCTGAGACAGGTAATCCCAAAAATTGCCGTAAGCAAATTAGGTTGTAGATCCTGATCCAAAACTTTTGATAGTATTTTAAAAACATCTCTCCAAAAGTTACCTAGCTTTATACAAGACCAATACGTATGAGTTAAAGTGGCCAGCTCAGTATTACATCTGTCACAAATAGGATTGATATTAGAGAAAATACGTGCTAGTTTATCCTTTGACATATGGGCCTGATGCACTACCTTGAACTGTATCAAGGAGTGACAGGCACACATAGATGAGTTGTTAACCAAATGAAAAATTTTACTCCATTGATTATCTGAAAGTGACTCTTGAAATTCTGATTCCCAAGCATGTTTAATTTTATCATTAGATACCATTCGTGAGTTCAATAACCGTTTATAGATTATAGCTATCAACCCTTTTTGAAATGGTTTAAACTGAAAGAGATCATCTGTCATATTAGGTGGATAAGCAGAAGGGTAATTTGGTAACAAACCACATAAAAAATTCCTAATTTGTAAATATCTAAAAAGGTGTACATTAGATAAATCATATTTATCCACTAACTGAGAAAAAGACATTAAACAGTCCCCTAAAAACAAATCTGAAAAAGTCGTTATTCCCTTAGTTTTCCAAATTAAAAAGGCCTTATCCAAAATTGATGGTTTAAAAAAATAATTGAGATGGATATTGCTAGAAAGAATAAAATTATTTGACTCAAAAAATCTACGAAACTGAAACCAAATTCTTAATGTATGTTTAATAATGGGATTAAAATCTTGTCTACTAATCTTAGAAAACAAAAAGGGAAGAGGAGCTCCATGTAAAGAGGCCAAAGAGAACCCCTTCACCGAGTTTTCCTCCAAATCCAACCATGAAGGACATTCATGTATATCTGAATAGTGAATCCAAAAAGTAATATATCGAATATTAATTGCCCAATAGTACATTCCAAAGTTAGGCAAAGCCAGCACGGTAGGCATTCTTGATGGTGGTGTAGCAATGGTCCAGTGTGTTGTTTCCTCTGGTATTGCAAGTGATCTGTTGATGGTAATTGCTTAGTGAGATTTTTCAGACTGGCCTGGTTAAAATCTCCCAAAACGACGGTGAAGATGTTAGGGTGCACTGTTTTGTGCATGTTAATCCCATTGCTCAGATCATATGAAACCTGATTGACATTTGCCTGAGGTGGAATGCATACTGCTACCAAATAACCCCAGAGAACTCCCTTGGTAGGTAAAAAGGACGGTACTTAACTGCTAGATATTCCAGGTCTGGTGAGCAGAATTGTGACAGCACTGATATATTTGTGCACTAAGAGGAGTTGATCATGAGGCATACTCCTCCACCCCTGCTTTTGAGAGACTCTGTAGATCTATCCTGATGGTGTGTACCAAACCTGTCGATCTGAATTGCTGCATCCGGTGTGGAAGGGGTTAACCAGGATACCGTGAAACAAAGGACACACACACGTCCTAATGTCCCTCTGATTCAGCACCCTAGCTCTGAGATCATCGATTTTATTCACCAGAGACCGCACGCTTGCCAGCAAGATAGTCAGTAAGCTCTCTCCCATACAGGTATTGGTTGAAATGTTTTACACCCAAACCAGACTGTGCATAATTTTTCTCTGCAGCAAAAGTAATGTGAAGGCTCTGGAGCATTCACCTCTGTCAGTCATAACATGTGACATAACTGCACCTGTACCGCATCACAGGCCAGCTTCACTGGATGATCTGGATCATAACCTGTGAGTACAGTCTCTGATGTCACCATTTCTTTGACCTTTTTGGAAAGCCACACCACACGTCTTTGTCCATTGCCATTTTCTCCTGATCTGTAGTAGTGAGTTCAAGAGGTGGAACACGGTAGCAAGGTTTGGCAAGAACTTGTTATAGTAACCATATAGCCATATCACAATTACAGCACAGAAACAGGCCTTCTCTACCCTTCTAGTCCGTGCTGAATGTTTGCTCTCATCTAGTCCCACCGACCTGCACTCAGCCCATAACCCTCCATTCCTTTCCTGTCCATATATCTATCCAGTTTAACTTTAAACGACAACATCGAACCTGCCTCAACCACTTCTGCTGGAAGCTCGTTCCACACAGCTACCACTCTGAGTAAAGAAGTTCCCCCTCATGTTACCCCTAAACTTTTGCCCTTTAACTCTCAACTCATGTCCTCTTGTTTGAATCTCCCCCACTCTCAATGGAAAAAGCCTATCCATGTCAACTCTATCTATCCTCCTCATAATTTTAAATACCTCTATCAAGTCCCCCCTCAACCTTCTATGTTCCAAAGAATAAAGGCCCAACTTGTTCAACCTTTCTCTGTAACTTAGGTGATGAAACCCAGATAACATTCTAATAAATCTTCTCTGTACTCTCTCTATACGTTGACATCTTTCCTATAATTCGGTGACCAGAACTGTACGCAATACTCCAAATTTGGCCTTACCAATGCCTTGTACAATTTCAACGTTACATCCCAAATTGGCAAGTCCCAAAAAGGAACAGAACTGTGACATGTCCTTTGGCCTTTGGACATCCACCACTGCTTGAGTTTTTTTTCCAGCATCTTGAGTAATCTTTGTGTGTCAATGGTGTGACCACAGAAAGTGATGCTTGGTTTGAAGAATTCACATTTGTTGTGACATGCTCTGAGTCCATAACCTTCCAATCTTTTTAACACTGTCTTGAGACTTTGGAGATGTTCCTTGTCATCCTTACCAGTAGCACGGATGTCCTCCAGGTTACACCGGGTGTCTGGGCAGGCAGACAGCATCCGTTCCATAGCTTTCTGCCAGAGTGCAGTGGTAGAGGCTATCCCGAATATCAGACTATTAGGGTGAGAACATCTTGGACTCTTCTTCCATCTGCATCTGTAGTTAAGCTTCAGCTAAGTCTATTTTGCTGAATATTTCCTCCAAAAAGATTTGCAGATATCATGCATCCTGGGCAGGGGCATTGATCAATTTTTACCACTCTCTACCAAGAGGTGAATTGGGGAACTGCGGTGGGGAGAGGGGAGAGGAGGTGAATTGGGGAACTGCGGTGGGGAGGGGGGAGAGGAGGTGAATTGGGGAACTGCGGTGGGGAGAGGGGAGAGGAGGTGAATTGGGGAACTGCGGTGGGGAGGGGGAGAAGAGGTGAATTGAAGAACTGTGGTGGGGAGGGGGGAGAGGAGGTGAATTGGGGAACTGCGGTGGGGAGGGGGAGAGGAGGTGAATTGGGGAACTGCGGTGGGGAGAGGGGAGAGGAGGTCAATTGGGGAACTGCGGTGGGGAGGGGGGAGAGGAGGTGAATTGGGAAACTGCGGTGGGGAGAGGGGAGAGGAGGTGAATTGGGGAACTGCGGTGGGGAGAGGGAAGAGAAGGTGAATTGGGGAACGGTGGTGGGGAGAGGGGAGAGGAGGTGAATTGGGGAACTGCGGTGGGGAGGGGGAGAGGAGGTGAATTGGGGAACTGCGGTGGGGAGAGGGGAGAGGAGGTCAATTGGGGAACTGCGGTGGGGAGGGGGGAGAGGAGGTGAATTGGGAAACTGCGGTGGGGAGAGGGGAGAGGAGGTGAATTGGGGAACTGCGGTGGGGAGAGGGAAGAGGAGGTGAATTGGGGAACGGTGGTGGGGAGAGGGGAGAGGAGGCGAATTGGGGAACTGCGGTGGGGAGTGGGGGAGAGGAGGCGAATTGGGGAACTGCGGTGGGGAGAGGGGGAGAGGAGGTAAATTGGGGAATGGTGGTGGGGAGAGGGGAGAGGAGGTGAATTGGGGAAATGCGGTGGGGAGGGGGGAGAGGAGGTGAATTGGGAAACTGCGGTGGGGAGGGGGTGAGGAGGTGAATTGGGGAACTGCGGTGGGGAGGGGGGGACGGAGGTGAATTGGGGAACTGCGTTGGGGGAGAGGGGAGAGGAGGCGAATTGGGGAACTGCGGTGGGGGAGAGGGGAGAGGAGGTGAATTGGGGAACTTCGGTGGGGAGGGGGGAGAGGAGGTGAATTGGGGAATTGCGGTGGGGAGGGGGGATAGGAGGTGAATTGGGGAACTGCGGTGGGGAGGTGAATTGGGGAACTGCAGTGGGGAGGGGGGATAGGAGATGAATTGGGGAACTGCGGTGGAGAGGGGGGAGAGGAGGTGAATTGGGGAACTGTGGTGGGGAGGGGGGAGAGGAGGTGAATTGGGGAACTGCGGTGGGGAGGGGGGAGAGGAGGTGAATTGGGGAACTGCGGTGGGGAGAGGGGAGAGGAGGTGAATTGGGGAACTGCGGTGGGGAGGGGGGAGAGGAGGTGAATTGGGGAACTGCGGTGGGGAGAGGGGAGAGGAGGTGAATTGGGGAACTGCGGTGGGGAGAGGGAAGAGGAGGTGAATTGGGGAACGGTGGTGGTGAGAGGGGAGAGGAGGCGAATTGGGGAACTGCGGTGGGGAGTGGGGGAGAGGAGGCGAATTGGGGAACTGCGGTGGGGAGAGGGGGAGAGGAGGTAAATTGGGGAATGGTGGTGGGGAGAGGGGAGAGGAGGTGAATTGGGGAACTGCGGTGGGGAGGGGGAGAGGAGGTAAATTGGGGACTGCGGTGGGGGAATGGGGAGAGGAGGTGAATTGGGGAACTAAGGTGGGGAAGGGGGAGAGGAGGTGAATTGGGGAACTGCGGTGGGGAGGGGGGAGAGGAGGAAAATTGGGGACTGCGGTGGGGGAATGGGGAGAGGAGGTGAATTGGGGAACTGAGGTGGGGAAGGGGGAGAGGAGGTGAATTGGGGAACTGCGGTGGGGAGTGGGGGATAGGAGGTGAATTGAGGAACTGCGGTGGGGAGGGGGAGAGGAGGGGAATTGGGGAACTGCGGTGGCAAGGGGGAGAGGAGGTGAATTGGGGAACTGCGGTGGGGAGGGGGAGAGGAGGGGAATTGGGAAATAGTGGTGGGGAGAGGGGAGAGGAGGTGAATTGAGGAACTGCGGTGGGGAGAGGGGGAGAGGAGGTGAATTGGGGAACTGCAGTGGGGAGGGGGAGAGGAGGGGAATTGGGGAACTGTGGTGGGGAGAGGGGGAGAGCAGGTGAATTGGGGAACTGCGGTGGGGAGAGGGGGAGAGGAGGTGAATTGAGGAACTGTGGTGGGGAGAGGGGGAGAGGAGGTGAATTGAGGAACTGTGGTGGGGAGGGGGGAGAGTAGGTGAATTGGGGAACTGCGGTGGGGAGGGGGAGAGGAGGTCAATTGGGGAACTGCGGTGGGGAGAGGGGAGAGTAGGTGAATTGGGGAACTGCGGTGGGTAGGGGGGAGAGGAAGTGAATTGAGGAACTGCGGTGTGGGAGGGGGAGAGGAGGTGAATTGGGGAATTGCTGTGGGGAGTGGGGGAGAGGAGGTGAATTGGGGAACTGCGGTGGGGAGGGGGGATAGGAGGTGAATTGAGGAACTGCGGTTGGGAGGTGAATTGGGGAACTGCAGTGGGGAGGGGGGATAGGAGATGAAATGGGGAACTGCGGTGGAGAGGGGGGAGAGGAGGTGAATTGGGGAATGGCGGTGGGGAGGGGGGAGAGGAGGTGAATTGGGGAACTGCGGTGGGGAGGGGGGATAGGAGATGAATTGGGGAACTGCGGGGAGAGGGGGGAGAGGAGGTGAATTGGGGAACAGTGGTGGGGAGGGGGAGAGGAGGTGAATTGGGGAAATGCAGTGGGGAGGGGGAGAGGAGGGGAATTGGGGAACTGCGGTGGGGAGAGGGGAGAGGAGGTGAATTGGGGAACTGTGGTGGGGAGAGGGGGAGAGTAGGTGAATTGGGGAACTGCGGTGGGGAGGGGGAGAGGAGATGAATTGAGGAACTGCGGTGGGGAGGGGGGGAGAGGAGGTGAATTGGGGAACTGCAGTGGGGAGGGGGAGAGGAGGGGAATTGGGGAACTGTGGTGGGGAGAGGGGGAGAGCAGGTGAATTGAGGAACTGTGGTGGGGAGGGGGTAGAGTAGGTGAACTGGGGAATTGCTGTGGGGAGTGGGGGAGAGGAGGTCAATTGGGGAACTGCGGTGGGGAGAGGGGAGAGTAGGTGAATTGGGGAACTGCGGTGGGGAGGGGGGAGAGGAGGTGAATTGAGGAACTGCGGTGTGGGAGGGGGAGAGGAGGTGAATTGGGGAATTGCTGTGGGGAGTGGGGGAGAGGAGGTGAATTGCGGAACTGCGGTGGGGAGGGGGGATAAGAGGTGAATTGAGGAACTGCGGTTTGGGAGGGGGATATGAGGTGAATTGGGGAACTGCGGTGGGGAGGTGAATTGGGGAACTGCAGTGGGGAGGGGGGATAGGAGATGAAATGGGGAACTGCGGTGGAGAGGGGGAGAGGAGGTGAATTGGGGAATGGCGGTGGGGAGGGGGGAGAGGAGGTGAATTGGGGAACTGCGGTGGGGAGGGGGGATAGGAGATGAATTGGGGAACTGCGGGGAGAGGGGGGAGAGGAGGTGAATTGGGGAACTGCGGTGGGGAGGGGGAGAGGAGGTGAATTGAGGAACTGTGGTGGGGAGGGGGTAGAGTAGGTGAACTGGGGAACTGCGGTGGGGAGGGGGAGAGGAGGTGAATTGGGGAACTGCGGTGGGGAGGGGGGAGAGGAGGTGAAT
Organism: Mobula hypostoma; assembly: GCF_963921235.1. NCBI lineage: Eukaryota > Metazoa > Chordata > Chondrichthyes > Myliobatiformes > Myliobatidae > Mobula > Mobula hypostoma. The sequence goes on from NC_086115.1 coordinate 66,392,240, forward strand.
TGGGGAAATGCAGTGGGGAGGGGGAGAGGAGGGGAATTGGGGAACTGCGGTGGGGAGAGGGGGAGAGTAGGTGAATTGGGGAACTGCGGTGGGGAGGGGGGAGAGGAGGTGAATTGGGGAAATGCAGTGGGGAGGGGGAGAGGAGGGGAATTGGGGAACTGCGGTGGGGAGAGGGGGAGAGTAGGTGAATTGGGGAACTGCGGTGGGGAGGGGGAGAGGAGGTGAATTGAGGTACTGTGGTGGGGAGGGGGGAGAGTAGGTGAATTGGGGAACTGCGGTGGGGAGGGGGAGAGGAGGGGAATTGGGGAACTGTGGTGGGGAGAGGGGAGAGGAGGGGAATTGGGAAACTGTGGTGGGGAGAGGGGGAGAGGAGGTGAATTGAGGAACTGTGGTGGGGAGGGGGGAGAGTAGGTGAATTGGGGAACTGCGGTGGGGAGGGGGAGAGGAGGTCAATTGGGGAACTGCGGTGGGGAGAGGGGAGAGTAGGTGAATTGGGGAACTGCGGTGGGGAGGGGGGAGAGGAGGTGAATTGAGGAACTGCGGTGTGGGAGGGGGAGAGGAGGTGAATTGGGGAATTGCTGTGGGGAGTGGGGGAGAGGAGGTCAATTGGGGAACTGCGGTGGGGAGAGGGGAGAGTAGCTGAATTGGGGAACTGCGGTGGGGCGGGGGGAGAGGAGGTGAATTGAGGAACTGCGGTGTGGGAGGGGGAGAGGAGGTGAATTGGGGAATTGCTGTGGGGAGTGGGGGAGAGGAGGTGAATTGCGGAACTGCGGTGGGGAGGGGGGATAAGAGGTGAATTGAGGAACTGCGGTTTGGGAGGGGGATATGAGGTGAATTGGGGAACTGCGGTGGGGAGGTGAATTGGGGAACTGCAGTGGGGAGGGGGGATAGGAGATGAAATGGGGAACTGCGGTGGAGAGGGGGGAGAGGAGGTGAATTGGGGAATGGCGGTGGGGAGGGGGGGAGAGGAGGTGAATTGGGGAACTGCGGTGGGGAGGGGGGATAGGAGATGAATTGGGGAACTGCGGGGAGAGGGGGGAGAGGAGGTGAATTGGGGAACTGCGGTGGGGAGGGGGGAGAGGAGGTGAATTGGGGAACTGCGGTGGGGAGGGGGGAGAGGAGGTGAATTGGGGAACTGCAGTGTGGGAGGGGGGAGAGAAGATGAATTGGGGAACTGCGGTGGGGAGGGGGGGAGAGGAGGTGAATTGGGGAAATGCAGTGGGGAGGGGGAGAGGAGGGGAATTGGGGAACTGCGGTGGGGAGGGGGGAGAGTAGGTGAATTGAGGAACTGCGGTGTGGGAGGGGGAGAGGAGGTGAATTGGGGAATTGCTGTGGGGAGTGGGGGAGAGGAGGTCAATTGGGGAACTGCGGTGGGGAGAGGGGAGAGTAGGTGAATTGGGGAACTGCGGTGGGGAGGGGGGAGAGGAGGTGAATTGAGGAACTGCGGTGTGGGAGGGGGAGAGGAGGTGAATTGGGGAATTGCTGTGGGGAGTGGGGGAGAGGAGGTGAATTGCGGAACTGCGGTGGGGAGGGGGGATAAGAGGTGAATTGGGGAACTGCGGTGGGGAGGTGAATTGGGGAACTGCAGTGGGGAGGGGGGATAGGAGATGAAATGGGGAACTGCGGTGGAGAGGGGGGAGAGGAGGTGAATTGGGGAATGGCGGTGGGGAGGGGGGAGAGGAGGTGAATTGGGGAACTGCGGTGGGGAGGGGGGATAGGAGATGAATTGGGGAACTGCGGGGAGAGGGGGGAGAGGAGGTAAATTGGGGAACTGCGGTGGGGAGGGGGTAGAGGAGGTGAATTGGGGAACTGCGGTGGGGAGGGGGGAGAGGAGGTGAATTGGGGAACTGCAGTGTGGGAGCGGGGAGAGGAGGTGAATTTGGGAATTGCGGTGGGGGAGTGGGTGAGAGGAGGGGAATTGGGGAACTGTGGTGGGGAGAGGGGAGAGGAGGTGAATTGAGGAACTGCGGTGGGGAGGGTGAGAGGAGGTGAATTGGGGAACTGCGGTGGGGAGGGGGAGAGGAGGTGAATTGAGGAACTGTGGTGGGGAGGGGGTAGAGTAGGTGAATTGAGGAACTGCGGTGTGGGAGGGGGAGAGGAGGTGAATTGGGGAATTGCTGTGGGGAGTGGGGGAGAGGAGGTGAATTGCGGAACTGCGGTGGGGAGGGGGGATAAGAGGTGAATTGAGGAACTGCGGTTTGGGAGGGGGATATGAGGTGAATTGGGGAACTGCGGTGGGGAGGTGAATTGGGGAACTGCAGTGGGGAGGGGGGATAGGAGATGAAATGGGGAACTGCGGTGGAGAGGGGGGAGAGGAGGTGAATTGGGGAATGGCGGTGGGGAGGGGGGGAGAGGAGGTGAATTGGGGAACTGCGGGGGGGAGGGGGGATAGGAGATGAATTGGGGAACTGCGGGGAGAGGGGGGAGAGGAGGTGAATTGGGGAACTGCGGTGGGGAGGGGGGAGAGTAGGTGAATTGGGGAACTGCAGTGTGGGAGGGGGGAGAGGAGGTGAATTTGGGAATTGCGGTGGGGGAGTGGGTGAGAGGAGGGGAATTGGGGAACTGCGGTGGGGAGGGGGAGAGAAGATGAATTGGGGAACTGCGGTGGGGAGGGGGGGAGAGGAGGTGAAATGGGGAAATGCAGTGGGGAGGGGGAGAGGAGGGGAATTGGGGAACTGCGGTGGGGAGAGGGGAGAGGAGGTGAATTGGGGAACTGTGGTGGGGAGAGGGGGAGAGTTGGTGAATTGGGGAACTGCGGTGGAGAGGGGGAGAGGAGGTGAATTGAGGTACTGAGGTGGGGAGGGGGGAGAGTAGGTGAATTGGGGAACTGCGGTGGGGAGGGGGAGAGGAGGGGAATTGGGGAACTGTGGTGGGGAGAGGGGAGAGGAGGGGAATTGGGGAACTGTGGTGGGGAGAGGGGGAGAGGAGGTGAATTGAGGAACTGTGGTGGGGAGGGGGAGAGGAGGTCAATTGGGGAACTGCGGTGGGGAGAGGGGAGAGTAGGTGAATTGGGGAACTGCGGTGGGGAGGGGGGAGAGTAGGTGAATTGAGGAACTGCGGTGTGGGAGGGGGAGAGGAGGTGAATTGGGGAATTGCTGTGGGGAGTGGGGGAGAGGAGGTCAATTGGGGAACTGCGGTGGGGAGAGGGGAGAGTAGGTGAATTGGGGAACTGCGGTGGGGAGGGGGGAGAGGAGGTGAATTGAGGAACTGCGGTGTGGGAGGGGGAGAGGAGGTGAATTGGGGAATTGCTGTGGGGAGTGGGGGAGAGGAGGTGAATTGCGGAACTGCGGTGGGGAGGGGGGATAAGAGGTGAATTGGGGAACTGCGGTGGGGAGGTGAATTGGGGAACTGCGGGGAGAGGGGGGAGAGGAGGTGAATTGGGGAACTGCGGTGGGGAGGGGGGAGAGGAGGTGAATTGGGGAACTGCAGTGTGGGAGGGGGGAGAGGAGGTGAATTTGGGAATTGCGGTGGGGGAGTGGGTGAGAGGAGGTGAATTGGGGAACAGTGGTGGGGAGGGGGAGAGGAGGTGAATTGGGGAAATGCAGTGGGGAGGGGGGAGAGGAGGTGAATTGGGGAACTGCAGTGTGGGAGGGGGGAGAGGAGGTGAATTTGGGAATTGCGGTGGGGGAGTGGGTGAGAGGAGGTGAATTGGGGAACAGTGGTGGGGAGGGGGAGAGGAGGTGAATTGGGGAACTGCGGTGGGGAGGGGGAGAGGAGATGAATTGAGGAACTGTGGTGGGGAGGGGGGAGAGTAGGTGAATTGGGGAACTGCGGTGGGGAGGGGGAGAGGAGGGGAATTGGGGAACTGTGGTGGGGAGAGGGGAGAGGAGGTGAATTGAGGAACTGCGGTGGGGAGGGGGAGAGGAGGTGAATTGAGGAACTGTGGTGGGGAGGGGGTAGAGTAGGTGAACTGGGGAACTGCGGTGGGGAGGGGGAGAGGAGGTGAATTGGGGAACTGCGGTGGGGAGGGGGGGAGAGGAGGTGAATTGGGGAAATGCAGTGGGGAGGGGGAGAGGAGGGGAATTGGGGAACTGCGGTGGGGAGAGGGGGAGAGTAGGTGAATTGGGGAACTGCGGTGGAGAGGGGGAGAGGAGGTGAATTGAGGTACTGTGGTGGGGAGGGGGGAGAGTAGGTGAATTGGGGAACTGCGGTGGGGAGGGGGAGAGGAGGGGAATTGGGGAACTGTGGTGGGGAGAGGAGAGAGGAGGGGAATTGGGAAACTGTGGTGGGGCAATGGGGGAGAGGAGGTGAATTGTGGAACTGCGGTGGGGAGAGGGGAGAGGAGGTGGATTGGGGAACTGTGGTGGGGAGGGGGAGAGGTGGTGAATTGGGGAACTGCGGTGGGGGAATGGGTGAGAGGAGGTGAATTTGGGAACTGCGTTGGGGAGAGGGGAGAGGAGGTGAATTGAGGAACTGCAGTGGGGGAATGGGGGAGAGGAGGTGAATTGAGGAACTGCGGTGGGGAGTGGGGGGAGAGGAGGTGAATTGGTTAACTGTGGTGGGGAGGGGGGAGAGGAGGTGAATTGTGGAACTGTGGTGTGGAGGGAGGGAGAGGAGGTGAATTGGGGAACTGCGGTGGGGAGAGGGGGAAAGGAGGTGAATTGGGGAACGGTTTTAATAAGCATCTCTGCACCTCAGCCATAAGTAGGACTTCTTGGTGGCCAAAAGTTTTAATTCTGATTCCCATTCCTGGTCTGATAGTTGGTCCATAGCCTCTTTTTACACCAAGGTGAGACCACCCCCTGGACAGAGGTGCACCACTTTATATTTCTCCTGGTTGTCTTCCAACCTAATGGCATAAATATCAAATTCTCCATCCTGTAGACAAATTCCACCCCCCTCAATCCCACTCTGACCCTTTTACTTCTCATGTGCCTAACACTTCCCCCTGGGTCCCCTCCTCCTTCCATTTCTCCTCTGGTCTACTCTCCTCTTCTATGATATTCTTTCTCCTCCAGCCCTTGACCTTTCCCACACATTTGTCTTCATCTGTCACCTTTCAGCCAGTCTGTTTCCCCTCCCCTACCTTTTCTTATTCTGCCATCCTCCCCCTTCCTTCTCAGTCCTGAAGAGGGGGATCAGTCTGAAACATCGACTGTTCACTTATGCAGACATTGCCTGACTTGCTGAGTTCCTCCAGCATTTTGTGAGTGACAATTGTATCCTTTGGGAGCTCAGGAGTACGATGACGCCTCATGGCAACTCCTTTACTTGCATCTTCGGAAGCTGCTCTGTTTCTATCTTTAAAATCTCTATTTTTCCTTTCCAGGGTTTTCTTGAAGATCCTGACCTGGAGTTATACGCTGACTTTGGTTCTTTGCGGAAGTGGGACCTGCTCCCAGGGTCTCACGACTGGCCGCTATTCGAAATGCCAAGGACATGGCCTTGAAGACTAATGCGCCTTCAGGGTCCCAGGATTTTGTGGCTCTGGAGGTGGACAGACTCAGGATCAGTGTCGCCACAGAAAACTGGTGTATCGTGCGAGATGGAAGATCGAAAGCAGCAAGCTGGCTGCTGTCTCTGTGCCCAGAGCTCGGAAAAAGTGACACAACAGACTTTTAAATCGTAAATCAGTGAGTTGTTTGTGATGTCTCCCATCTCAATGCGAAATGGAAACAGCTCTTTTTCCCTTATTAGGGAGAGAGAGAGCCTGTGGTGTGTTGAATACCGGGTGAGCGAGTAGTCTTTGGGGTACTGCAAGTCTGCATCTTTGCTGATGCTTGCTGCATGCTTGAGTACTTGGTGGGAGGTGCCGTTTCTTTTTGGTGGTGGGGCAGGGGGGTCATTGCTTTGCTGCTGCTTGTGCGTAGGAGCGGGGGTTGGGGAGGCTTTGGGGTTCTAACATTTAACTGTCACTCCTCTGTTTTCTTGGATGATTGCGAAGAAAAGGAATTTCAATATATATATATTGTACACATTTCTTTGACATTAAATGTACCTTTGAAAACCTATTGAATGTTTTGTAGATCCAGTATTTCCAGCATTTTTCTTTGTACATCAGTCAATTACAAACATATGTGAGCATTTTCTCTTCATTTATTTATGGGATCATCTCACATGACATGAATTATTATACTGGGTGAAGGTAATATTATTTTACGGGTAGATAGAGAGAGGCCTTGATAGAGTGGATGTGGGGAGAATGCTTCCTGTGGTGGGAGAGTCTAGGACCAGAGGATGCAGCCTCAGAATAGAGGGGCATCCCTTTAGAACGGAGATGAAGAGGAATTTCTTTAGCTAGAGAGTGGTGAATCTACGGAATTCTTTGTCACAGGCAGCTTCGGAGGCCAAGTCTTTATGTCATAGTCATAGTCATGCTTTATTGATCCCGAGGGAAATTGGTTTTCATTACAGTTGCACCATAAATAATTAAATAGTAATAAAACCATAAATAATTAAATAGTAATATGTAAATTATGCCAGGAAATAAGTCCAGGACCAGCTTATTGGCTCAGGGTGTCTGACCCTCCAAGAGAGGAGTTGTAAAGTTTGATGGCCACAGGCAGGAATGACTTCCTATGACGCTCTGTGTTGCATCTCGGTGGAATGAGTCTCTGGCTGAATGTACTCCTGTGCCCAACCAGTACATTATGTAGTGGATGGAAGCCATTGTCCAAGATGGCATGCAACTTGGACAGCATCCTCTTTTCAGACACCACCGTGAGAGAGTCCAGTTCCTTCCCCACAACATCACTGGCCTTCCGAATGAGTTTGTTGATTCTGTTGGTGTCTGCTACCCTCAGCCTGCTACCCCAGCACACAACAGCAAACATGATCGCACTGGCCACCACAGACTTGTAGAACATCCTCAGCATCGTCCGACAGATGTTAAACGACCTCAGTCTCCTCAGGAAATAGAGACGGCTCTATGTATATTTAAATACATATATATTTAAAGCAAAGGTTGATAGGTTCTTGATTCATTAGGGCCTGAAGAGATATGGGAAGAAGGCAAGAGATTGAGGCTGAGAGGGAAATTGAATCAGCTATGATAAATAGCACAGCGGATGTGATGGGCCAAGTGGCCTAATTTTGCTCCTTTGTTTTATGGTCTTATGGTCATATAGAGAGAGGAATCCAAAGTTCATTCATCAACAATGGAGGAGTGACAAGGTAGACCTTAATCAAGATAGTGTGTGACTTGTACAGCATCTTGGAAATTTTGATCTTGTCCTTGATGGTAACGTTCAGACAATCAAAACCCTGCTGGGTTTTGTAATGAATCACGTTTATCATAAAGTTCACAGGATTGTGGATCTGTTTGAACTGCAGCCTTAAATAAATGTATCAAATATCCAGCATCCACATGAAAACTTAATGATTTTTTAGAAAATCATTTATTGTCCCAATTCATTATATAAGCTAACTAGTCAGAAATTAAGCTTGGTTCTTTCTAGTTATACATTGCTACTGCTTACAAAGGCAAGATATGGCTAATGTTTGAAGTCCGAATTTCTTTAATATATTCATTCAAAGGATGCCGGCTTCAGAGACTAAGCCAGCATTTCATTACCCATCCGAGGAAGCCGTCGAGATGGTGGTGGTGAGCCGGCTTCTTGAGGTATGAATCCACCCACAAGACTTTTAGGGAGCAAGGAACAGTAAATGCTGAATATATTCAGCAGGCGAGGACACGTTCTCAAAGAAACTGAATTAACATTTAAAAAAATGATACTTCATTCAAACTCAAACCTGGATTTATCTAATTCTCAGCATTGTAGAATCAAGGTTTAAATTGTTATTTTTCTTGTACTGTGCCTTTTTTATGCTTGCTGCTATGTTTATATAACCACCTGCTTAACTATAAATGTTCAGCGCATTTTCAGTAATTTATTGTATAGCTGGTTTTGACTGCCTAACTAAGGAAATGAACGACTCCAGATCTGTGGTGATTATTGCTGAGAAACTTGAAAAAATAAGTTACAAGTTACTTTACAGATGGATGTAGACTTGGGATATGAGAGATGAAGGTTGCTGAAAAGAGGAGTCGGCGTCTGTGAAACTGCTGCGAGTAAGCTTCGCATTGTACCCACGCGTATGCGAATAAACTCAAGTTTGATTTTGACTAATTGACATCCTGGATTGAATGATCACATTGAGTGCCAGCTCGTCATTTCTTTACACTTTATGGTACCTTGTCCAATTAAACTGCCATGTAGCCGTGAAATTAAAATGTGCACATATAACATTCAGAGAAATTTGTAACACAGTCCATAAGGGAAATAAAACCAGTGTAAAACTGAATCAAAATGTAATATTGTGCATATTCAGTATACCAATCAGGAGAGGGAAATAATTGTTTAATGACTTTACACCAGAGCTGCAAAATATAGAGACAGACAAGTTTAGACACAGGCAAGGGGGTAAGAAAGGAATGAACAGAATGAAAATGATGTGATTGGCACAGAAGATGTAAGGATGTATGATTTATTAGCTTGATTAATAATATATAGCAGTTGTACATCTATGACGCACAGTGCACTTTGATCCTTTTAAATACAATTGTTATCATTAAATACTCCTTTTCTCATCCAAGCACAAAAATGTGGCTTGTGGATTTAAAAATATGCATTTTCAGAGGTATTTGGTATGAATACAAGTACGTTCAAAATGTAAAATTTTGGCCGTACAGTTTTGACAATAGACAATAGGTGCAGGTGTAGGCCATTCAGCCCTTCGAGCCAGCACCACCATTCACTGTGATCACGGCTGATCATCCACAATCAGTACCCTTTTCCTGCCTTCTCCCCATATCTCTTCACGCCGCTATCTTTAAGAGCTCTATCTAACCCTTTTTTGAAAGAATCCAGAGAATTGGCCTCCACTGCCTTCTGAGGCAGAGCATTCCACAGAACCACAACCCTCTGTGTGAAAGTTTTTCCTCAACTCCGTTCTAAATTGTCTACCCCTTATAGGTAAACTGTGGCCTCTGGTTCTGGACTCCCCCAACATCGGGAACATGTTTCCTGCCTCTAGCGTGTCCAATCCCTTAATAATCTTATATGTTTCAATCAGATCCTCTCTCATCCTTCTAAATTCCAGCGTATACAAGCCCAGTCGCTCCAATCTTTCAACATATGACAGCCCCGCCATCCTGGGAATTAACCTCATGAACCTACGCTGCACTCCCTCAATAGCTAGAATGTCCTTCCTCAAAATTGGAGACCAAAACTAGGCCCATTTACCAGCATTTGGTGCATAACCTTCAAAAACTTTCCAATCCTGTCGAACTGACTTTTAAAGTTGTGATTGTACCCAACATAACTACTTCATTTCACAGCTCATTCTGCATACATTTAAATTTAGATTTAGAATTTTATTTCTTGCACCCATCTCACAAGGTGATGGAGTAAAAATCTTTATGTTGTGCCTCCGTCACTATGTGCAAGCAATAAGGTAGGATGTTGCTCAAACACTAAGATTGTATATATGTTTAAAAGGAGAGCTTCGCGGGCATTCGAGCTCATTCCAGCAGCAGGAGCAGGCCACAGAGATGAAGTTTCTCACAGGTTGGCAACGCTTTTTTAAAAGGAGCTTCAGCGAGCTTCTTGGATGGCCCAATCGGTGGCAGGAGTAGGCCACAGCGATGAGGTTTCTAGCAGGTCAGCAATGCTTGCTGAAAAGTACAGAAGGGACAAGCAGATGGCTATTGTTGGGGGGGTGTTACGTACCCGTAACAGTTTAAATAAACCAGCAGCAAGAGACCACAGCTGGAGTCTGGTTTTGATGTTAAAACCACTATCTTTATTATTATCTACTTAATATAACAACTTAAACAACAATAACCAAAAGTTAACAGTGTTATGAGTAAACATACGTGCAAACGTAACTCCCAAACCATTGAGCTCGGACTTAAAATCTTGAGATGGTAAGGTATGAAGGTTCAGTTCATCCACGGATTAAAGGATGTGAGAGAGACATTTGTGATCCAAGGTGAATGTCGAGAGAAGGCCTTTATGTTGTATTCTACAGGTTCCACGGTGGTAAAACAGGATAACAATCGCCATAGGTCTTACCCATTGTTGTTCCAAATCCATTTATGAATTATCACCAATAGTAGCTTATCACAGCGGTGCCATCTTTAAAAGGAAATACCACCCAGGCAAGGGTTAACACATAGGTAGGTTCCACAAGGATGCCCCAATTACATAGCATGATAGTCACTTATCGATGTGCTGGGTTGATACTCAACCCACCCTTGTCGGCACTTGAATGTTCCAACCAGTGACCCCTTAACAGTGGTTTCCTTCCATTGTCCGACTCCAACTGCGACAGACTGTGTGTGAGTGAGTGTCCTTCCATTGTCCAACCTTCCATCGTCCAACCTTCCATTGTCCGACCTTCCATTCTCCAAACCTCCATTGCCCCATCTTCCATTGTCCAATCTTCCATTGTCCACTCTTCCATTGTCTAATCTTCCATTGTCCAATCTTCCATTCTCCAAACCTCCATTGCCCCATCTTCCATTGTCCAAACTCCCAATGTCCAATCATCCATTGTTCAACCTTCCATTCTCCAAACCTCCATTGCCCCATCTTCCATTGTCCAAACTCCCAATGTCCAATCATCCATTGTTCAACCTTCCACTGTCCGACTCCAGATGCAACCGACTGTGTGTGAGTGAGTGTCCATCGATTGTCCAACCTTCCATTGTCCAACTTTCCATTGTCCGACTTTCCATTGTTCAACCTTCCATTGTCCAAACTTCCATTGTCCAATCTTCCATTGTCCAACTCCAATTGCAACCGACTGTGTGTGAGTGTCCTTCGATTGTCCAACCTTCCATTGTCTGACCTTCCATTGTCCAAACTTCCATTGTCCAAACCTGCATTGTCAGACCTTCCATTGTCCGACCTTCCATTGTCCAAATTTCCATTGTCCAACTCCAACTGCGACTGACTGTGTGTGAGTGAGTGTCCTTTGATTGTCCAATCTTCCATTGTCCAACCTTCCATTGTCCAGACTTCCATTGTCCAATCTTCCATTGTCCAAACTTCCATTGTCCAATCTTCCATTGTCTAACCTTCCATTGTCTAACCTTCCATTGTCCGACTCTAACTACAACCGACTGTGTGTGAGTGAGCATCCTTCGATTGTCCAACCTTCCATTGTCCAACCTTCCATTGTCCAGACTACCATTGTCCAATCTTCCATTGTCCAAACTTCCATTGCCCAAACCTGCATTGTCAGACCTTCCATTGTCCAACCTTCCATTGTCCAAATTTCCATTGTCCAACTCAACTGCGACTGACTGTGTGTGAGTGAGTGTCCTTCAATTGTCCAATCTTCCATTGTCCAAAATTCCATTGTCCAACCTTCCATTGTCCAAAATTCCATTGTCCAACCTTCCATTGTCCGACCTTCCATTGTTCAACCTTCCATTGTTCAACCTTCCATTGTCCAATCTTCCATTGTCCAAACTTCCATTGTCCAATCTTCCATTGTCCAAACTTCCATTGTCCAACTCCAACTGCAACTTACTGTGTGTGAGCGAGTGTTCTTCGATTGTCCAACCTTCCATTGTCCAAAATTCCATTGTCCGACCTTCCATTGTTCAACCTTCCATTGTTCAACCATCCATTGTCCAGTCTTCCATTGTCCAACCTTCCATTGTCCGACCTTCCATTGTTCAACCTTCCATTGTTCAACCTTCCATTGTCCAATCTTCCATTGTCCAAACTTCCATTGTCCAATCTTCCATTGTCCAAACTTCCATTGTTCAGTCTTCCATTGTCCAAACTTCCATTGTCCAACTCCAACTGCGACTGACTGTGTGTGAGTGAGTGTCCTTCGATTGTCCAACTTTCCATTGTCCAATCTTCCATTGTCCAAACTTCCATTGTCCAATCTTCCATTGTCCAATCTTCCATTGTCCAACTCCAATTGCAACCGACTGTGTGTGAGTGTCCTTCGATTGTCCAACCTTCCATTGTCTGACCTTCCATTGTCCAAACTTCCATTGTCCAAACCTGCATTGTCAGACCTTCCATTGTCCGACCTTCCATTGTCCAAATTTCCATTGTCCAACTCCAACTGCGACTGACTGTGTGTGAGTGAGTGTCCTTTGATTGTCCAATCTTCCATTGTCCAACCTTCCATTGTCCAGACTTCCATTGTCCAATCTTCCATTGTCCAAACTTCCATTGTCCAATCTTCCATTGTCTAACCTTCCATTGTCTAACCTTCCATTGTCCGACTCTAACTACAACCGACTGTGTGTGAGTGAGCATCCTTCGATTGTCCAACCTTCCATTGTCCAACCTTCCATTGTCCAGACTACCATTGTCCAATCTTCCATTGTCCAAACTTCCATTGTCCAAACCTGCATTGTCAGACCTTCCATTGTCCGACCTTCCATTGTCCAAATTTCCATTGTCCAACTCAACTGCGACTGACTGTGTGTGAGTGAGTGTCCTTCAATTGTCCAATCTTCCATTGTCCAAAATTCCATTGTCCAACCTTCCATTGTCCAAAATTCCATTGTCCAACCTTCCATTGTCCAACCTTCCATTGTCCGACCTTCCATTGTTCAACCTTCCATTGTTCAACCTTCCATTGTCCAATCTTCCATTGTCCAAACTTCCATTGTCCAATCTTCCATTGTCCAAACTTCCATTGTCCAACTCCAACTGCAACTTACTGTGTGTGAGCGAGTGTTCTTCGATTGTCCAACCTTCCATTGTCCAAAATTCCATTGTCCGACCTTCCATTGTTCAACCTTCCATTGTTCAACCATCCATTGTCCAGTCTTCCATTGTCCAACCTTCCATTGTCCGACCTTCCATTGTTCAACCTTCCATTGTTCAACCTTCCATTGTCCAATCTTCCATTGTCCAAACTTCCATTGTCCAATCTTCCATTGTCCAAACTTCCATTGTTCAGTCTTCCATTGTCCAAACTTCCATTGTCCAACTCCAACTGCGACTGACTGTGTGTGAGTGAGTGTCCTTCGATTGTCCAACTTTCCATTGTCCAATCTTCCATTGTCCAAACTTCCATTGTCCAATCTTCCATTGTCCAACCTTCCATTGTCCAAACTTCCATTGTCCAACCTTCCATTGTCCGACTCCAACTGCAACCGACTGCGTGTGAGTGAGTGTCCTTCGATTGTCCAACCTTCCATTGTCCAACCTTCCATTGTTCAACCTTCCATTGTCCAACCTTCCATTGTCTAACCTTCCATTGTTCGACTCCAACTACAACCGACTGTGTGTGAGTGAGCATCCTTCGATTGTCCAACCTTCCATTGCCCAACCCTCCATTGTCCAACCTTCCATTGTTCAACCTTCCATTGTCCAAAATTCGATTGTCCAACTCCAACTGCGACTGACTGTGTGAGTGAGTGTCCTTCGATTGGCCAACTTTCCATTGTCTAACCTTCCATTGTCCAGACTTCCATTGTCCAAACTCCCTTTGTCCAATCTTCCATTGTCCAACCTTCCATTGTCCAGACTTCCATTGTCAATCTCCCATTGTCCAAACTTCCATTGTCCAATCTTCCATTGTCCAACCTTCCATTGTCCGACTCCAACTGCAACCAACTGTGTGTGAGTGAGTGTCCTTCGATTGTCCAACCTTCCATTGTCCAACCTTCCATTGTCCAGACTTCCATTGTCCAAACTTCCATTGTCCAACCTTCCATTGTCCAAACTTCCATTGTCCAAACTTCCATTGTCCAATCTTCCATTGTCCAACCTTCCATTGTCCGACTCCAACTGCAACTGACTGTGTGTGAGTGAGTGTCCTTCGATTGTCCAACCTTCCATTGTCCGACCTTCCATTGTTCAACCCTCCATTGTCCAATCTTCCATTGTTCAAACTTCCATTGTCCAATCTTCCATTGTCCAAACTTCCATTATCTAATCTTCCATTGTCCAACCTTCCATTGTTCGACATTCCATTGTCCAATCTTCCATTGTCCAAACTTCCATTGTCCAACCTTCCATTGTCCAGACTTCCATTGTCCAAACTTCCATTGTCCAATCATTCATTGTCCAACCTTCCATTGTCTAGACTTCCATTGTCCAAACTTCCATTGTCCAATCTTCCATTTGTGACGAGAATACACATAAAATTAAGATGTTTGCTGGCCCGGGTTAGCATCAGTGACATCAGCAAATGGTCTGCCACCTGCCCTCAGGGGAAGGAGAGATAAGGAACAATGGAGCAGCGTCTGGAGATGTGTAATGAAGGGATGTGGGAGAGAGAGCTGTCTGGAGTGGCTCCCCCTTTGAACCCTGAACTGTTTGAAGTGGTGGACAGGCGATACCCCAGCAGGGGGATAAAAAGGGACAGGTTCGCTAAGGCAGCACACACACGCCACCCGAGGTAACGAGACCCTGGAATCGGTGCGCCTCTCACAAGTGGGTGAGAAGTACCAGACAACGACCAGGGTGGAAAGGTACGATCAGCAGGAACCCGGTGTGTGTCCGCCCTTGCCTGGGTGCCGGGTTCACTGCAGAGGATCGACCACATCTGGAGGAGGGGTCACAGTCGGTGACCTCAGGTGACATCACCAAGGACCCGCCCAAAAGTTGCTTGTGAGCAAACACGCCGGTCTGTGAGTGAAGCCATTCTGAATGATCAGTTGTTCCTGTTCTATCTCTCTCTTCCCCCACCTTGTCCATCGCCATGGCAGCGATTACTGCGAATTGAACTACTAACTGGACTGAACTTTGAGTCATTTTGAAATTTGGTCATTTACCCCTAGACAACGATAGAGCTTGATTGATGCTGTTATCTTAATTCTGTGCACATGTGTGTTTATCATCGCTGAACTGTTGCATTTATTATCCTTTCGATTACATCCGATTGCTTGTTTCTTTAATAAAACTTTCTTAGTTCTAGTACTCCAGACTCCAACTGAGTGATCCATTTCTGCTGGTTTGGCAACCCAGTTACGGGGTACGTAACATAAGTGGGGGCTCGTCCGGGATTTTGAACGCTAAATTTGGGACGGAGTAAATTGATTGGGTTAAAATTCCCGAAAGAAAGAAAAGACAAACAGCAGAAATGGATGTTGAGGAATTTATAAAGGCGCCGACCTTGGAGGCATTAGAGGATGCCAGGAAATCGGAATTGATAGCTGTGGCCAAACGGTTGAATCTTGCTAAGGTGAAGTCGACAATGAGGAGAGAGGAGATACACAGAGCTGTTGTAGAGCACTATGTATCTAAAGGTGTGTTTCCCCAAGGTGAGCTGGGGGTGGTGTCTGTTGAAAAACCTGCTGGAGACGCAGTACAGGTACAGCTTGAAAAACTGAGACTTGAGCACGAGTTCCGGGTACGGCAGTTAGAACACGAAGAGAAGCAGTTACAAAGGCAGGAGAGAGAGAAAGAGGTAGAAAGGCAAGAGAGAGAAAGACAGTTGGAGAGAGAGGAGAAAGAGAGGCAATGGGAGCGAGAAGAGAGAGCGAAACAGAGGGAAAGGGAATTTGAGCTGGAGAAGTTAAAGATAAGGGCCGAGCAGGGGCTCGTGCTGAACCAAGGTGGAGGGTTCCGGGTGACCCAGGCGGTTAGGCTGGTTCCCCCATTTGACGATACCGACGTGGATCGGTACTTCCTCCACTTTGAAAAAGTGGCTATAAGTCAGGACTGGCCGAGGGATAAGTGGGTTGTTTTACTTCAGAGTGTACTGAAAGGGAAGGCCCAAGAAGCTTACTCAGCTTTGTCCGCGGAAGATGCCCAGAGGTATGAGGTGGTTAAAGAGGCCATCCTCAGGATTTATGAGTTGGTCCCGGAGGCATACCGGCAGAGGTTCCGGAATGCGAGGAAGCAGTGGGACCGCACGTATTTGAAGTTTGCCCCGAGTAAAGGCTACCAGAAGGGTAGTCAGGACGGCGGGGAGAGTCCGCCGGAAAAGTCAGAAAGTAAGCCGGGGACTAGTGAAAAGGATAAGGTAGACCGGGAGCAGTCTGGTAGGAAGTCTCCTGGGGTCGTCTGTTATAATTGTGGGAAAGTCGGACATTTTGCGTCCAGGTGCTTTGCCCCAAGGAAGGAGACGGGGAAAGGAAAAGCGGAAATTTTGAATGGCTGTATCGAGCTGTTAAGCGAACCGCTAGGGAAGGAAAGGTCTGAAAAAGTCCAGGAAGGGCGCGAGAAGTTTATCTCGGCCGGACTGGTGTCAGTGAAGGAGGGGTTAAAACCAGTTCCAGTGCGGATCTGGAGAGACACGGGAGCGTGTCAGTCACTAATACTGAAGAGTGTATTAGAGTTTAGCTCAGAGACCCAGACTGGGGAGGTAGAGGTCAAAGGTGTTGGGAAAGGGACAGAGTCAGTCCCTTTGCACCAGATACACTTACAGAGCAGCCTGGTCTCTGGACTAGTCACAATTGGGGTGAGGTCCGAACTATCGATGAAAGACGTGGAAGTCTTGCTCGGTAATGACCTCGCCGGGGGAATCGTGTTCCCCGCCGTGATGCTGACAAGTCAGCCTGCCAGCATGGAGGCCCCGCCCGTGGACTCGCAGGTTTATCCCGTTTGCGCAGTAACTCGGCGGATGGCGAGGAAAGCTGCAGAGGCTGACATGAATTTAGCTGAAACATTTCTGCCAACCTTGTATGAGACAGGGTGTAGTGAGATAAGAGGTAGTGAGGGAGCTGGGACGGACGTAGCAGTAGCCAGGAAAGAATTTGTGCAGACGCAGGAGCGAGGCGAGGGGCTGATAGTTTTTGCCGAGACAGCTCTCTCTGACACAGCCTTGACAAGGGAACTAGTAGGCTATTGTGCGGATGAGGAAGTGCTAAGGAAGAAAGGGAAATCAAGGACAGTATCCGCAGATGAGGAGTGGGGGGTGGTGCAAAAGAGTTATGGGGATGAGCTTTTTAACATGGCCCACGAGGTACCCCCCGGTGGACATTTTGCGGTGCTGGAGGAAACAGTTGGTGGAAAATCATGAAAGAGATTTACCGGCTGCCCAGGGGGAGAAATGTTATTGATCATGACCGACGCGAACTGAGACGGTCACCGGCTTTTGATATGCTAACAAACCTAGTCGGTGTTCGTGGAAATCAATGAAGCTAGGGGCCCCCTGCTAAGAGGAAAAAACCATTTTGAAAAGATTAGGATGGGATCGGTCAGATGGGAGAAGGCTATTGTTTTGGCCAGGTCTACTGATAAGGTCTCTCCCTTAATCCCCGAACAAAGCGAATCTTTAGCAGAAGTAATTAAACGACTCGCGCCCGTGGGTTTGATTGTCCCGAGGAAATGCAAAGAACTGGGACGTTGGGTGATGTCTGTTACAATAGGGCGGCCTAGTAAACAACACCCATATTTTTTGAGTAATTCAGTGACTAAAGGGCTGATGAACACAGAGGTGTGTATTGGCAATTTAATACGGCTGTCTGAAGCCACTTTGATAGTGAACCTTGAAAAAAATGAATTCGGCCACACGAGGGTCACTTACCTGGGAATTGTGGTGACACAGGGGCAGCTGGCAGCGATGCAAGCTACAGTGCAGGCTATCGCTGACCTCCCAACCCTGACAGACAAGAGGGCCCTCAGAAGGCTCTTGGAGATGGTGGGGTACTGCAGGAAGTTTTGCAATAACTCTGCGGTCAATACCCGTCCCCCTCCTACTAAGCCCTTGCGAGAGAAAACTGAGTCGGAATGGGACGACCCTTGTTATTGTGGTCCGGGACAAAACCAAATGAGAGGTTACATTGATCGCAATTCATCAGTGTTTTTGGCCACTATGAAGTTTGCTGAGTTGGAGCCTGGTCTAAGGGATTATTAATAACACGTGTAAAAGGAACAGAAAATGTGATGACTGTCTGTCAAGGTGTTGACAGCTTCAAATTCTCTGTATTAGCCAAATAACTGATAAAGATGCATATTTGTGTGTGTATCCAATAATGTAGTCATGTTTGTAATTTTTACCTCCCGGTAAAAATCCTTAAAAGGGGGGAAGTGTGACGAGAATACACATAAAATTAAGATGTTTGCTGGCCTGGGTTAGCATCAGTGACATCAGCAAGTGGTCTGCCACCTGCCCTCAGGGGAAGGAGAGATAAGGAACAATGGAGCAGCGTCTGGAGATGTGTAATGAAGGGACGTGGGAGAGAGAGCTGTCTGGAGTGGCTCCCCCTTTGAACCCTGAACTGTTTGAAGTGGTGGACAGGCGATACCCCAGCAGGGGGATAAAAAGGGACAGGTTCGCTAAGGCAGCACACACACGCCACCCGAGGTAACGAGACCCTGGAAGCGGTGCGCCTCTCACGAGTGGGTGAGAAGTATCAGACAACGACCAGGGTGGAAAGGTACGATCAGCGGGAACCCGGTGTGTGTCCGCCCTTGCCTGGGTGCCGGGTTCACTGCAGAGGATCGACCACATCTGGAGGAGGGGTCACAGTCGGTGACCTCAGGTGACATCACCAAGGACCCGCCCAAAAGTTGCTTGTGAGCAATCTCGCCGGTCTGTGAGTGAAGCCGTTCTGAATGATCAGTTGTTCCTGTTCTATCTTTCTCTTCCCCCACCTTGTCCATCGCCATGGCAACGATTACTGCGAACTGAACTACTAACTGGACTGAACTTTGAGTCATTTTGAAATTTGGTCATTTACCCCTAGACAACGATAGAGCTTGATTGATGCTGTTATCTTAATTCTGTGCACGTGTGTGTTTATCATCGCTGAACTGTTGCATTTATTGTCCTTTCGATTACTGTGTTGCTTGTTTCTTTAATAAAACTTTCTTAGTTCTAGTACTCCAGACTCCAACTGAGTGATCCATTTCTGCTGGTTTGGCAACCCAGTTACGGGGTACGTAACACGTTGTCCAACCTTCCATTGTCCGACTCCAACTGCAACCAACTGTGTGTGAGTGTCCTTCGATTGTCCAACCTTCCATTGTCCAACCTTCCATTGTCCAGACTTCCATTGTCCAATCTTCCATTGTCCAAACTTCCATTGTCCAATCTTCCATTGTCCAAACTTCCATTGTCCAATCTTCCATTGTCCAATCTTCCATTGTCCAAACTTCCATTGTCCGACCTTCCATTGTTCAACCTTCCATTGTTCGACCTTCCATTGTCCAATCTTCCATTGTCCAAACTTCCATTGTCCAATCTTCCATTGTCCAGACTTCCATTGTCCAAACTTCCATTGACCAATCATTCATTGTCCAACCTTCCAATGTCCAGACTTCCATTGTCCAACCTTCCATTGTCCGACTCCAACTGCAACCAACTGTGTGTGAGTGTCCTTCGATTGTCCAAACTTCTATTGTCCAAACTTCCATTGTCCAACCTTCCATTGTCCGACTCCAACTGCAACCGACTGTGTGTGAGTGAGTGTCCTTCGATTGTCCAATTCCAACTGCGACTGACTGTATGTGAGTGAGTGTCCTTGCTTAAATCAAAACAAGCTGCAGAGTCCCACAGCTCCGCCCCTCTCTCTCTCAGTAAGAATCAAACAGGAGCTGGGAAAGCCGGCGGCTGACGTCACTCAGGCACTCTATGTTAAAAATGACAGTCCACGGCAAGATAAATCTAAGGGTTCATCACAGTAGCTGTTGTTCGGAGTAGGCCAGTCTGAAAGTAGGAGTGTCAGGCTTTGGGTCGAAAGAGGTGTTGGCTCTGAGTAAGCTTCTGTTAAGGTTCCATTATTTCTCTCTTACTGTACCTAGGAAGTAAATGGCTGTTGTGTTCTTCATGTCAGATGTTGGAGTCCTGGGAGACCCAGAGTCTCTCGGGAAACTACATCTGCGTGAAGTGCATCCATCTCCAGCTCCTTGAGGACCATGTTAGGGATCTGGAGCAGCAACTGGATGACCTTCAACTTGTACGGGCGAGTGAGGAGATCATCGATCAGAGTTACAGGGGAGTAGTCACCCCGAAGATGCGGAAGGCGGGTAGCTTGGTGACTGTCAGGAGAAATGGAAATATGAATAGGCAGTTAGTACAGGGCACCCCTGAGGCCATTCACCTCAATAATAAGTATACTATTTTGGATGCTTTTGTGAGGTATTACCTCCCAGGTGTATGCTTGGAGACCAGGTTACAGGCACTGAGCATGGGTCAGTAGTGCAGAAGGGAAAGAGAGAGAGAAGAAGGGAGTGGTAGTGAAAGGGGACTCGATAGTGAGGGGAACAGACGGGAGACTCTGTGGATGTAAACAGGACACTCGGATGGTATGTTGCCTTCCAGATGCCAGGGTCAGGGATGTCTCGGATCGTGTCCACAACATTATGGAGAGGGAGGGAGAGCAGCCAGATATCTTGGTACGTATTGGTACCAATGACACAGGAAGGAAAAGCAAAGAGGTCCTGAAAAGTGAATTTAGAGAGCTAGGTAGAAAGCTGAGAAGCAGGTCCTCCAGGTTAGTAATTTCTGGATTGCTGCCTGTGCCACATGTCAGTAAGGGTAGAAATAGGATGATTTGGCAAATTAATGCGTGGCTGAGAAGCTGGTGCAGAGGGCAGGGCTTCAGGTTCTTGGATCATTGGGATCTCTTCTGGGGGAGGTACTACCAGTTCAAAAGTGATAAGTTGCATCTGAACCCAAGGGGCCCAATATTCTAGTGGGCAGGTTTGTTAGAACTGTTCAGGAGGGTTGTGAACTGGAGTGAAGGGACTCAGGATTGGGTGGATGGTAAAAAAGCAAAGATAACGTGCAGTCAGACTGTCAGGAAGGGCGGGCAGATGATAGGACATCACTGCAGCCAGCAGAGCGCGTATCAGTGCATTAAGGATGCAGAATCAAAAAGGGTAGCAAATACAGAACTCAAGGTGTTGTATCTCAGTGCATGGAATATAAGAAATAAGGTGGATAATCTTATTCCACTATTCCAGATTGTCAGGTATAAAGTTATGGCCATCACTGAATCGTGGCTGAAGGATGGTTGTAGCTGGGAGCTGAATGTCCAAGGTTACACATTGTATCGGAGGGACAGGAAGGTAGGCAGAGGGGCTGGCATGGCTCTACTGGTGAAAAATGGCATCAAATCAGTAGAAAGATGTGACATAAAACTGGAAGATGCTGAATCCTTGTGAGTTGAGTTAAGAAACTACAAGAGTAAAAGGACCCTGATGGCAGTTATATACAGGCCTGGCAACAGTAACTGGGATGTTGACCACAGATTACAATGGGAAATAGAAAAGGTGTATCAAAAGAACAATGTTATGATAGTTATGGGAGATTTCAACATGCAGATCAATGGGGAAATCAGGTTGGTTATGAATCTCAAGACAGTGAGTTTGTTGAATGCCGATGTTATGGCTTTTTAAAGCAGTTTGTCGTTGAGCCGACTCGGGAATCTGCTACACTGGATTGAGTGTGATGTAATGAACCAGAGGTGATTAGGGAGGTTAAAATAAAAGGACCCTTAGGAGTCAATGATCACAATATGACTGAGTTCAACTTGAGATATGATATGGAGAAAGTAAAGTCTGACATAGCAGTATTTCAGCAGAGTAAAGGAAATTACAGTAAAGATTTGGCCAAAGTAAATTGGAAGGAGATGCTGGCAGGGATGACAGCAGAGCAGCAATGGTGTGAGTTTCTGGGAAAAATGACGAGGTGCAGGATAGATGTATTCCAAAAACAAAGGAATACTCAAATGGCAAAAATAGTACAATAGCAATAGAGGGCAGACAACAACACAAAAATTAGCGGTAAGCCAGAGGTTTAGGAAGCTTTAAAAACCCTGCAGAGAGCAACTAACGGAATTATCAGGAGGGAAAAGATGAAATATGAAAGCAAACTAGCAAACAATATCAAAGTGAATAGTCACAAACAAGAGAAAATCTGCAGATGTTGGAAATCTGAGCAACACACACAAAATGTTGGAGGAACCCAGCAGGCCAAGTAGCATCTATGGAAAAAAGCACAGTCGATGTTTCGACCTGAAACATGCTCTTTTCCGTAGACGTTGCCTGGCCTGCTGAGTTCCTCCAGCATTTTGTGTGTGTTGCTTTAAAGTGGATATAATATTTTTTTCAATTATGTAAAAAAATAAAAGACAGATGAGAGTAGATAATGGACAGCCAGAAAATCAGGCCGGAGAAATAATAACGGGGGCCAAGGAGTTGGTAGATGAACTAATGAGTATTTTGCATCAGTCTTCACTGTGGAAGACATTAGTAATATGCCAGGTGTTGGACGATGTGAGGAAAGAGGGGTGAGTACAATTACCATTACAGGAAGAAGGTGCTCAAAAAGCTGAAAGACCCAAGGGTACATAAGTCATTCAAACCAGATGAACTGCACCCTAGGGTTCTGAAAGAGTTAGCAATAGAGATTGTGGAGGCATTAGTAATGATTTTCAAAAATCATTGGACTCTGTTATGATGCCAGAGGACTGGAAAATTGCAAATGTCACTCCACTCCTTAAGAAAGGTGGAAGGCAGAAGAAAGGAAATTATAGGCCAGTTATCCTGACCTCAGTGGTTGGGAAGATGTTGGAGTCAATTGTTAAGGATGAGGTTATAGAGTACTTGGTGACACAGGACAAGATAGGAAAAAGTCAACATACTTTCTTTAAGGGAAAATCTTGCCTGATGAACCTGTGGGAATTCTTTGAGGAGATTCTTTGACTTCAATCTACATGTAGATTGAGTGAGCCAAATTGGTAAAGGTGCTGAGGAAGAGGATTTCTTGGAATGTATGCGGGATGGTTTTTTGAACCAACATGTCGAGGAACCAACTAGAGAGCAGGCTATTCTGGACTGGGTTTTGAGCAATGAAGAAGGGTTAATTAGCAATCTTGTCGTGAGAGGCCCCTTGGGTAAGAGTGACCATAATATGGTGGAATTCTTTATTAAGATGGAGAGTGACATAGTTAATTCAGAAACAAAGGTTCTGAACTTAAAGAGGGGTAACTTTGAAGGTATGAGACATGAATTAGCTAAGATAGACTGGCAAATGACACTTAAAGGATTGACGGTGGATATGCAATGGCAAGCATTTAAAAATTGCATGGATGAACTACAGCAATTGTTCATCCCAGTTTGGCAAAAGAATAAATCAAGGAAGGTAGTGCACCCATGGTTGACAAGAGAAATTAGGGATAGTATCAATTCCAAAGAAGAAGCATACAAATTAGCCGGAAAAAGTGGCTCACCTGAGGACAGGGAGAAATTCAGAGTTCAGCAGAGGAGGACAAAGGGCTTAATTAGGAAGGGGAAAAAAGATCATGAGAGAAAACTGGCAGGGAACATAAAAACTGACTGTAAAAGCTTTTATAGATATGTAAAAAGCAAAAGACTGGTGAAGACAAATGTAGGTCCCCTACAGACAGAAACAGGTGAATTGATTATGGGGAGCAAGGACATGGCAGACCAATTGAATAATTACTTTGGTTCTGTCTTCACTAAGGAGGACATAAATAATCTTCCAGAAATAGTAGGGGACAGAGGGTCCAGTGAGA
This sequence comes from Mobula hypostoma, assembly GCF_963921235.1. Taxonomy (NCBI): domain Eukaryota; kingdom Metazoa; phylum Chordata; class Chondrichthyes; order Myliobatiformes; family Myliobatidae; genus Mobula; species Mobula hypostoma. Next base: position 66,415,602 of record NC_086115.1, read on the forward strand.
TGGAGGAACTGAGCGAAATACATGTTAGTAGGGAAGTGGTGTTAGGTAAATTGAAGGGATTAAAGGCAGATAAATCCCCAGGGCCAGATGGTCTGCATCCCAGAGTGCTTAAGGAAGTAGCCCAAGAAATAGTGGATGCATTAGTGATAATTTTTCAAAACTCATTAGATTCTGGACTAGTTCCTGAGGATTGGAGGGTGGCTAATGTAACCCCACTTTTTAAAAAAGGAGGGAGAGAGAAACCGGGGAATTATAGACCGGTTAGCCTAACGTCGGTGGTGGGGAAACTGTTGGAGTCAGTTATCAAAGATGTGATAACAGCACATTTGGAAAGTGGTGAGATCATCAGACAAAGTCAGCATGGATTTGTGAAAGGAAAATCATGTCTGACCAATTTCATAGAATTTTTTGAGGATGTAACTAGTAGAGTGGATAGGGGAGAACTAGTGGATGTGGTATATTTGGATTTTCAAAAGGCTTTTGACAAGGTCCCACACAGGAGATTAGTGTGCAAACTTAAAGCACATGGTATTGGGGGTAAGGTATTGATGTGGGTAGAGAATTGGTTAGCAGACAGGAAGCAAAGAGTGGGAATAAACGGGACCTTTTCAGAATGGCAGGCAGTGACTAGTGGGGTACCGCAAGGCTCAGTGCTGGGACCCCAGTTGTTTACAATATATATTAATGACTTGGATGAGGGAATTAAATGCAGCATCTCCAAGTTTGCGGATAACATGAAGCTGGGTGGCAGTGTTAGCTGTGAGGAGGATGCTAAGAGGATGCAGGGTGACTTGGATAGGTTGGGTGAGTGGGCAAATTCATGACAGATGCAATTTAATGTGGATAATTGTGAAGTTATCCACTTTGGTGGCAAAAATAGGAAAACAGATTGTTATCTGAATGGTGGCCGATTAGGAAAAGGGGAGGTGCAACGAGACCTGGGTGTCATTATACACCAGTCATTGAAAGTGGGCATGCAGGTACAGCAGGTGGTGAAAAAGACGAATGGTATGCTGGCATTTATAGCAAGAGGATTCGGGTACAGGAGCAGGGAGGTACTACTGCAGTTGTACAAGGCCTTGGTGAGACCACACCTGGAGTATTGTGTGCAGTTTTGGTCCCCTAATCTGAGGAAAGACATCCTTGCCATAGAGGGAGTACAAAGAAGGTTCACCAGATTGATTCCTGGGATGGCAGGACTTTCATATGAAGAAAGACTGGATGAACTAGGCTTGTACTCGTTGGAATTTAGAAGATTGAGGGGGGATCTGATTGAAACGTATAAAATCCTAAAGGGATTGGACAGGCTAGATGCAGGAAGATTGTTCCCGATGTTGGGGAAGTCCAGAACTAGGGATCACGGTTTGAGGATAAAGGCGAAGCCTTTTAGGACTGAGGTTAGGAAAAACTTCTTCACACAGAGAGTGGTGAATCTGTGGAATTCTCTGCCATGGGAAACAGTTGAGGCCAGTTCATTAGCTATATTTAAGAGGGAGTTAGATATGGCCCTTGTGGCTACGGGGATCAGAGGGTATGGAGGGAAGGCTGGTGCAGGATTCTGAGTTGGATGATCAGCCATGATCATAATAAATGGTGGTGCAGGCTCGAAGGGCCGAATGGCCTACTCCCGCACCTATTTTCTATGTTTCTATGTTTCTATATTACAAGTAGGATCGATAAAGGGTATGTAGTGGATGTTGTATATTTGGACTTTCAGAAAGCATTTGACAAGGTGCCACACATAAGTCTGTTTAACAAGTTAAGAGCCCATGGTATTACAGGAAAGTTACTCACATGGTTAGAGCATTGACTGATTGGTAGGAGGCAGTGAGTGGAAATAAAAGGATCATTTTCTGGCTGGCTGCCAGTGACTAGTGGTGTTCTGCGGGGGTTGGTGTTGGGACCACTTCTTTTTATTCTGTGTATAAATGATTTAGATGATGGAAGAGATGGCTTTGTTGCCAAGTTTGCAGATAATACGAAGATTGGTGGAGGGGCAGGTAGTGTTGAGGATGCAGAAGGACTTAGACAGATTAGGAGAAAGTGCGATGAAGTCACAATTAAAATGCAGTTTTGGAAAATGCATGGCCGTGCACTTTGGTAGAAGAAATAAATGAGCAGACTATTTTCTAAATTGGGAGAAAATTCAAAAATCTGAGATGCAAAGGGACTTGAAAGCCTTTGTGCAGAACACACTGAAGGTTAACTTGCAGGTAGAGTCAGTGGTGAAGAAGGGTAATGCAATGCTAGCATTATTTTAAGAGGTCAAGAATGCAAGAGCAGGGATGTGATACTGAGGGTTTCTAAGGCACAGGTGAGGCCTCACCTTGAGTATTGTGAACAGTTTTAGGCTCCAATGTGCTGGCATTGGAGAGGGTTCAGAGGAGTTACACAAGGATGATTCTGGGAATGGAAGGGTTATCATACAAGGAACATTTGATGGCTCTGGGTCTATACTCGCTGGAATTCAGAAGGATTAGATTAGATTAGATTATGAGGACACGCAGTCCTCTTTTATTGTCATTTAGTAATGTATGTATTAAGAAATGATACAATGTTTTTCCAGGATGATATCACAGAAACACATGACAAACCGACTTAAAAACTAACAAAAAACACATAATTATAACATATAGTTACAACAGTGCAAAGTAATACTGTAATTTGATAAGAACAGACCATGGGCATGGTAAAAAGTCTCAAAGTCTCTCAAAAGTCCCATCATCTCACGTAGACGGTAAACCTCCAGCGCTGCCAACTTGCTGGTGCATCATCCTGGAAGCATCTGACCACAGTCCGACTCCGAGTCAGTCCGAAAACTCCGAGCCTCCGACCAGCTCTCCGACACCGAGCACCGAGCACCATCTCTGCCAATCGTTTTGACCCTGGCCCCAGCAACAGGCAATAGGCAAAGCCAAGGAGTTGGGGCCTTCCCCTCCGGAGATTCTCAATCACACAGTAGCAGCGGCAGCTTTCAGAAGTTTCACCAGGTGTTCCTCCGTGCTTCTCGTGGCTGTCTCCATCAAATCAGGATTGTGCACGGTCCCCTAGTTAACACATATCGATATCATTCGGAACGGCCGCGCACACTGTGTCGCGCCGCCATCTTCTCCTCCCTCATTACCCTCATCCCTCATTGAATGTTGAAAGGCCTGGATAGAGTAGATGTGGAAAAGATGTTTCCTATGGTAGTACAAGAGGGCACAGCCTCAGGATAGAGGGGCATCCATGTAAAAAAGAGATACGGAAAAATTTCTTTTGCCAGAGGGTGGTGAATTTGTGGAGGCCAGGTCAGTGGGTGTATTTAAGGCAGAGCTTGATAGGTTCTTCATTGGACATGGCATCAAAGGTTACAGGGAGAAGGCCAAGGAGTGGGGCTGAGGAGGGGGAAGAGAAATGGTTTTGCCATGGTTGAATGTTGACTCGATGGGCCAAATGGCCTAATTCTGCTCCTATGTCTTCTGGTCCTATAATTGTTTTGTATAATGTATGTACAGTCAGATATGAAATCAGATCAATGTGTACTGATACATCTGATAGCCTGACGAAGGAAACTGTCCAGGAGCCTGTTGGTCCTGCCCTTAATGCTGCGGTGCCATTTGCCAGACGGAAGCAGCCAAAGCACATCTCTTTAAGTAAAAACAAATTGCCCCTCAAGTTCTCATTAAATCTTTCCTTCCTCACCTTAAACCCATTCCTTCTTATTCTTGATACCCTAACTTTGGTACAAAGACTCAGTAGATTCACACAATCTATGCCTCTCATGACTTTATACAATTGCGTCAGATCATCTGTCAGTTCAGAATCAGAATCAGGTTTATTATCACCGGCATGTGCCGTGAAATTTGTTAACTTAGCAGCAGCAGTTCAATGCAATACATAACCTAGCAGAGAAAATATAATAATAATAAATAAACAAGTAAATCAATTATGTATATTGAATAGATTTTTTTAAAATGTGCAAAAACAAAAATATTAGAAGAAGGTGAGGTAATGTCCAAAGATTCAATGGCCATTTAGGACTTGGATGACAGAGGGGAAGAAGCTGTTCCTGAATCTCTGAGTGTGTGCCTTCAGGCTTCTGTATCTCCTACCTGATGGTAACAGTGAGAAAAGGGCATGCCCTGGGTACTGGAGGTCCTTAATGATAGATGCTGCCTTTCTCAGACACTGCTCCCTGACGGTGTCCTGGGTACTTTGTAGGCTAGTACCCAAGATGGAGCTGACTAGATTTACAACGTTCTGCAGCTTCTTTCAGTCCTGTGCAGTAGCCCCTTCAAACCAGACAGTAATGCAGCCTGTCAGAATGCTCTCCTTGGTACATCTATAGAAATTTTTGAGTGTATTTGTTGACATGCCAAATCTCTTCAAACTCCTAATGAAGTATAGCTGCTGTCTTGCTTCTTTATAACTGCATTGGTATGTTGGTTCCTACCTGCTAAGGAATAAAGTCTTAGCCCGTCCAACCTCTCCCTACAACTCAGTTCCTCAAATCCTGGCAGTGTCCTTGTAAATCTTTTCTGCAGTCATTTTAGTTTGATGCCATCTTCCCTTTAGCAGGTGACCGAAATGACTACAATCCTCCAAGTGCAGCCCCAGCAGCGATCCTTTCATCCACATCGTGACCTCAGAACTTCCATGCTCAGTATGCAGGCTCACAAAGGCCAGTCTGCCGAAAACCACCTTCTTTCTCTTTGTGTGTTTCATGTCATTTAAAGATTGTGCTTTACTTGAGGGAAGAAACAAGACGGTAAGTGGGATAAATAACATCACAGCCATATAATAATGAGGTTGCTAAGTTATTATTTGCCAAGGAGCTGGCACATCAATCCAGTGTCGCAAGTTCGTTTCCTTCATGGTACTGGAGAGTAAGTAAATAAATCAAAAATAAAAAATACCTTCAACAACAGTAACCACGGAGCTGTCAAGCTGTGAAAATAGATTCATATTTATTATTTAAAATTATTAAATTTATTATTAATATCCTATAGGAAATTAAATCCATCATCCTTACCCAGTCTGGTCTAACTTGTGACTCCAAATCCCAAAGATAATTACCTTCCAACTCCAACACATTTCAGCTGTGGACAAGAAGAGCTGAGTTTTTTGAAGATGTCCATTTCACTTGATCTAATATAAAAATCAAAATGTACGTCTATTTGTACATGTCTGTATGAGACCATAAGATATAAGAGCAAAATTAGGCCATTTGGCCCATCGCATCTGCTCCAGTTGGATGATCCAATTTTCCTCTCAGCTCCAATCTCCTGCCTTCTCCCTGTATTCTTTTATGCCCTGACCAATCAAGAATCTATCAACTTCTGCCTTAAATATACATATAGACTTGGCCTCACCAGCTGCCTGTGGTAAAGAATTCCACAGATTCTCCACTCTCTGGCTAAAGAAATTCCTCCTCATCTCTGTTCTAGGAGGACACCCCTCTACTCTGAGGCTGTATCCTCTGGTCTTGGACTCTCCCAACATTGGGCATCCTCTCCACATCCACTCTATCAAGGCCTTTCACCATTTGATAGGTTTCAATGAGGTCAGCCCTCATTCTTCTGAATTCTAATGAATACAGGCCCAGGGCCATCAAATGCTCCTCATATGACAAAGAATTCAATTCTGGAATTTGAACCTCCTTTGAACCTCTTCAGATGCAATGCTCCTTTCGAAGATAAAGAGCCAAAATCTGCTCACAAGCCTCCAAGTGAGGCCTCGGCAGTGCTTTATGGTTTCAACATTACATCTTTGATTTCATATTTTAGTCTAGTCCATAAGACCATAAGACCCTAAGACAATAAGACATAGGAGCAGAATTAGGCCATTCTGCCCTTCTGCCCATCAAATCTGCTCCATCATTCCCAGATCCCACTCAACTTCATACACCTGCCTTCTCACTATATTGTTTGATGCCCTGACCAATCAGGAAACTATCAACCTCCGCCTTAAATATGTCCATAGACTTGGCCTCCACAGCAGTCTGTGACAGAGGATTCCGCAGATTTACTACTCTCGGTCTAAAACAAAATCCTTACCTTTGTTCTAAAAGGTTGCCCTTTAATTTTGAGTCTGTGCTCTCTAGTTCTGGATACCTCTACCACAGGAGACATCCTCTCCACATCCACCCTATCTAGCCCTTTCAACATTCCATAGGTTTCAAAGAGATCCTCCTGCATTCTTCTAAATTCCAGTCAGTACAGACCCAAAGCTGCCAAACGCTCCTCATATGTTAACCCCTTCATTCCCGGAATCAACCTCATGAACCTCCTCTGGACTCTCTGCAATGACAACACATCCTTTCTGAGATATGGGGCCCAAAACTGTTGACAATACTCCAAGTGCAGCCTGACTAGTGTCTTATAAAGGTTCAGCATTATCTCCTTGCTTTCATATTCTATTCCCCTTGAAATAAATGCCAACATTGCATTTGCCACCTTTACCACAGACTCAACCTGCGAATTAACCTTCTTGCATGACAACTCTTAAGTCCCTCTGCACCTCTGATGTTTGAACCATTTCCCCATTTAGATAACAGTTTGCACTGTTGTTCCTTTTGTCAAAATACATTGTCATACATTTCCCAACACTATACTCCATCTGCTACATTTTTGCCCATACTTCCAATTTGTCTGAGTCCTGTTGCAATCGCATTACTTTCTTAGCACTACCTACCCCTCAACCTATCTTTGTATTATTTGCAAACTTTTGAAATCTGTACTAACATGGCATTTGCCTTCCTCAACACACATTCAAATTAACCTTTAGGGAGTCCTACATGAGGTCTCCTAAGTCCCTTTGCACCTCAGTCTTTTGTATTTTCTCTCCATTTAGAAAATAGTCAACTGTTTCATTGCTTCTACCAAAGTGAAGAAACTTTTGGTATGCTCTTTAATACTAGCTTACTTTTGTATTCTATCTTTACCTTCTTAATGACATTTTTAGTTTCCTTCTAAACCTGGAGAGGGATGGGCTCTGCCAGGGTTCAGGTGCCCAGGACACGCCGCATGATGAGCATACCAAAAATCTGGTGCACAGCTTGTCATGATGGCACCCCGACGACTCCACCGGGAGTTAACGGCGCAAGAAGAAGAAGAAGCTTCCTTCTGTTGGTTTTTAAAAGCTTCCCCACACTCAAATTTCCCACTAATTTTTGCCCTCTCTTTGGCTTTTATGTTGGCTTTGACTTATTTTGTTAGCCTCAGCTGTGTCATCTTGCCTTTAAAATACTTCTTTTTCTTTGGGATGTATATATCCTGTGCCTTTTGAATTGCTTCCAGAAATTCCAGCTATTGCTGCTCTGCTGTTATCCTGCCAGTGTTCTTTTCCAAACAATTCTGGCCAACTCCTCTCTCATGCCTCTGTAATTTCCTTTACTCTACTGTAATACCGATACATCTGATTTTAGCTTCTCCTTCTCAAGCTTCAGGCTAAATTCGATCATATTATGATTACTTGTCCCTCAAATTTCTTTCACCTTAAGCCGTCTAAGATTTGTGATGGGCACTGGTGGTGTTCATGGTCTTTGTGGGAGGAGCTGTGGAAAGGACAGGAGGGAAGATGGCTGAGGGTGCCTTGGGAAGGAGCATCCCCATTGCACAAGGTGCTTTGTGCAGATGAATGGCTCCAAGGAGGAAGGGCCAATACTGCGAGAGAGTGACTGTTTGAAATGGAATTTGAGCAACATTCTGGAAGTGGCTGTGTTTTCACGCAGACCGTGGATCCAGTGTGTGATTAAAAATAACAACTTCATCAAGATGAGCTCCAACGTTATGTACACATTTGTACTGGATTAACTAGAATGGGCCCTTTTATTTTTTTTCCTTTTCTTTTTCCTACTAACTGTTTGATACAGCTGAAATTTGTAAATATACTTCCTTTATAATTTTATGCTACAAGGTCATCTACCTTATTCTTTATACTGAGCGCATTCAGATACAACACCTTCAGTCCTGTATTCACACTTTTTGATTTTGTCTGCCTTTTATATTGCAAATCATCCTGTTAACTACAGTTTTGCTCTATCACAGCCTCTTCTCACTACATGTTGCCTTAGGTCACTCCCCTGACGGTATCCAAAATGATATACCTGTTGTTGAGGGGAATGGCCACAGGGGTACTCTGCACTGGCTCCTTAACCTCTTTCCCCTTCCTAACTGTCACCCAGTTTCCTGTGTCCTGCACCTTGGGTGTAACTACCTCTCTATATGTCCCATCTATCACCCCTTCTGCCTCCTGAATGACCCGGAGTTCATCCATTTCCAGCTCCCACTCCTTAATGTGGATTGTTAGAAACTGTAGCTGTGTGCTCTTCTCAGATTTGCAGTTGTGAGGGACACTGGCAGTCTCCTTGACTTCCCATATCCTGCAGAAGGAGCACTTCACTATCTTGCCTGTCATCTCTACTCTCCTAGCTGAGTAGATATAAAGAAGAGAAGGGAAAAAAATTGAGCTTTTCTTTCCTTTGCCTTCTCTGAGTGAAGCTTTCTTTGCTGAAGCCCCAAGATGACCACTCTGACTACGTCCACTCAGGTGACGGCTGCCGTGCTTGCCCCTGCCTTCCTTTAATTTTTCTTACTCATCCCAGATGCTGGTTGGTCGCTAGTCAAAGCTCTATGAGGTTGCCATGGCCTGCTGTTGCTGTCTTTTATCCTAAGGCAGTGGACCTGATTGAAGTCTCCTCCTCTCCAAACTTCCGGCGCACAGATTAGCCACTGGTTAAAGCTCTATTACCTGATTTACCGACCTGTAAGAGGGCAAACAGAGCGACCCAGCTGATGGAGCCGCTGCACTGCCTCTTAATGAGCCGGTTCAATCCTGCTGTCTGGTGTTGTCAGTGTGCAGTTTGCACTCTGTCCATGTGTCTGTATGGGCTTCTAGGCTCTCCACTTCCGGGCTGCATGCCAAAGGCATGTGTGTGCACGGGCAACTGTAATTTGTCTAGCTGAGGGTAACAATAGTGGTGCATTATTCCTCTATGTAGATGCTGCCTGACTTGATGAAGTCCTCCAGCATTTTGTGTGTATTGTTGCTGGATTTCCAGCATCTTGTGTTTAGAATCTGGAATGAGTTCATAGGAGTGTGGGGGAGAACAAAGGGGAGTTAGTTCAGGGTTAGTATGCATGGGTGTTTAACAGTTAGCACAGAGTCTGTGTTGTATGAATCTTTCCCTTTATAACTTCAGAATCCACTCAGCAATTTTCCATCTATGTCCTGTGGTATAGTATTCTGAGCAGAAAGAGAGAAAACTAGCCCAAGGTTTCAGCTGCTGTTTTTAGAACCTTAAAGTGCAAGAAACAGGGTGTTCAGGTTCTCAACAAAGTGAATTCACTGGTGAGTCAGTAATGAGAAAGAACTGGCGCACCGGGCGGGCAACTCAGTCACTTCACACATGAAAATTGCTGCTCACTCCGTTGTGAAAAATCTGAAAAAACTCATTAAAGACATTATAAAATTGGTTGTCTGTAATATTGCTTTTTAACTCTTTAGAGTCGGAAATGGCATCACAATCTGCTTGTGAGGGAACTGATTTCATAAACTAATCTTGTATAAAATGAGACAAGGAATTGGAAAGAAGAACTGGCAGAACTCAGGAGAAACAAAATAAATCACTAACAGAAAGTCAAATGTTTTGACTTGTTAAAGCTCTAACCTGCAATAAAATCTAAAACTCAAGTCCCCGGCAAACCCAAGGCAATCTGATCAAGCTCACATTCCACTCATTCATTCTGTGCTCTTTTGAGAAGAGCTTTTTCTTTTGCTCTAGACAATGTTTATGGATTCATCAACATTAATAGTATAAATACCTGGTTATTATTTCAATGCTATTTATGGCAGCCTAGTTATCTGCTCTCTTTTAATTTCACTCACCCTTGCTGACGGTTCACTCCCTGGAGTACCGATGAGATATTGATCTCTCTTTTAGTTTACTCAGCCTACAGTTAGCGAGATGAAGTGCTTTCTTTGTTTGAGGTCTTCACTTTGCCCATGGTTCATTATTGGAGACTTATGAGGTGTGATTGATAAGTTTGTGGCCTAAGGTAGAAGGAGTCAATTTTAGAAAACCTGGCACATTTATTTTTCCTACATTTACACACTTAGTCCAGCAGTCGTGGAGCATACGGATCCCTTCTTTGTAGAAGTCGGCGTCTTAGACCTCCAGAAGTGGTCTACAGCGAGGGTGGTTGATAAGTTCGTGGCCTAAGGTAGAAGGCAATGAGTTATTAACTTCAAACTTTCTGCATTTTCACTCAAAGAGTTGAACTGCATGTGCATGTAACGAAAGCATCTTGGACCTCTAGGTGGTTCACAGCAGGGGTGATTGATAAGTTCGTGGCCTAAGGTAGAAGGCAATGAGTTATTAACTTCAAACTTTCTGCATTTTCACTCAAAGAGTTGAACTGCATGTGCATGTAACGAAAGCATCTTGGACCTCTAGGTGGTTCACAGCAGGGGTGATTGATAAGTTTGTGGCCTAAAGTAGAAGGCGATGAGTTATACAGCTCTCATTACATGCTCGTGCAATTCAACTCTGAGTGAAAATGCAGAAAGTTTGAAGTTAATAACTCATCTCCTTCTACCTTAGTCCACGAACTTATCAATCGCCCCTGCTATGGACACCTGGAGGTCCAAGATGCTCTCATTATGTGCACATACAGTTCAACTCTTTGAGTGAAAATGTAGAAAGTTTGAAGTAAATAACTCATCTCCTTCTACCTTAGGCCACAAACTTATCAATCACCCCTTGTAAAATGGACTAGACCTTATACTGAAACCAACACCTGACCAGCCAATGGGATGCTCTGGTCAATTCACTCCAAGTCTCTCCCAAATAGTCAGTTTAAGAAAAAGAAGGACAACTGGTCTATAATAACTTGTCCCAGAAAGTAGTCTGGATCAGCATGGTTGAGAAATGTCTTAAGATTTAACTGCCATAAGCAAGTTGGTGGAAATGCCAAATCCATTTTGGGCTTCTGCTGAAGGATGGTATGAACTGCTCAGGACACGACTGGCATGAATATTTCATCCTAGGCTCAGTCTGACTCCAGGAAATTAGGTCGAGGAAGTGGTTGCATGGGGAAGGGATCACTTCAGAATCAAATATAAATGCATAAGTTCAAGTTTAATTATCATTGAACCATACACAAATGCCCATGAATACAGCCAACTGAATATTAATCTGGGGCCAAGGTACAAAACACAGTACCAACAATGATACACAGCACAAGGCACACATATTACATATAAGATAGCAAGCACATACAAGATATCAGTAGAATATAGTCACACAAAAAAAAAGTCCAAAACACTGAGACCCTTAGAATGTTACAGCAATACTTAGCTGAACACAATACAGTGTGTCTTCTGCCGAGCAAACACTGGGGCAGCATCAACTCCGGCTTCGACACTACCCTCGGCACAAACTCTAACGCCTCTCTCTTGGGCAGATGTAAACAGGTGACACTGCGGCTTGAGGCCTGGGCCTGGTCCTTACTATGACCAAAGCCATGCAGCTCCTTCACTGTCCGCCAGCAAATCAGTAAATTGGACTTGCAGCATTCCATGATACAATGTCCAACAGGGTCTTGCGATCAGAGGAAAAGTGACGAAGACGATCGTTCGCTGTCAGACTGCACACCACATTTGCTCACTGACTCCTCCGACGCCTCTCTGATGCAGGCGACAGCACAAGCTGCTCCTTCAGCTTCCCTGCCAATGAGCAATTTGATGATGGGGCAGACCTGCAGGACCTTCATCTCTGATAAAAGAATTGGAAAAGAAAGTGAAAATATGGGTGAAAGGGTTGAAATCGGAATTTTAAAAAACTGGCAAAGATGTGATGGGATTTGAGTAGATGCTCAACAAATTGCCACAAAGATAATGATGCAGTAAAGGTGGATCAGTAAGCTGGGGCTAAGGTAGATTAAATAGGCAGTAGATACAAGAAGTCTGGCTCATAGTAAAAAGTAGTTGTTCGCATTTAGCTAATTGTTGTTTCTCAGTCTTTGCGTGTAGTTTTTCATTGATTCTGCTGTATTTGTTTCTTCTACTGTGAATGCCCACAAGAAAACGAATCTCAGGATTGCGTATGGTGACATAAATGTACTTTGATAATACACTTACTTTGAATTTTGGACTTGAACTTTCAACATTGAATAAAATCAAGGTATACCTTGAAGAAGAGCTTAAAAAGGAGTAGCCCACCACTCCTTGATTCACTTGAGAATCATTGCAGAGTCAAATTGATTCACAGGAAGCAGAGAAGCTGCTCTCCTTAGGCTTGGTGGCTACTGGAAGCCCACTGAAATTAGTCAGATGAGACTCAAGCAAGTTTTTGGTGTGATAGCAGGAACTAAACTAAATTCCAACCCCCTACTCACTTCTCTCCTACCAAGTAGTGACAGATTAAACCACTTCCACAATGCATATCAGTAGAGATTCATGGTGATTCGGTACAAATAGCTTTGGGCCTGTACTCGCAGGAGTTTTAAAGAATGAGGGAGGATTACATTGAAACGTATCAAATATTGAAAGGCCTAGACGTTGAGAGGATGTTTCCTACAGTGGCGAATCTAGTATTATATTTTCTAGTTCCAAAACATAAAACTATTTGAAAAAAAAACCAAGGAGCTGGGAATAACTCGTTTAGTTTCTAATTCTAGTGAAGTGCCCACTTATGAGGTGGTGGTGAAATGTTATACATCATTCATGTACTTTACATATAACCTGTAATGAATTATGTAAACAACAAAGAATGCTTATTCAGCCAATATGTTTACAATAGTACTCATATTACTGAAATATTAAATACACAACTTCGAGGACCAGAGGGCACAGCCTCAAAATACAAGGACGTCCTTTTAGAACAGAGATGAGAAGAAATTTCTTTAGCCACAGTGTCAGTACCTCCAGTTGAACTCTGTTTTTTTGTGTGTTTCCCCCTAGCTGTCAGTCTGTGGTTTTGTATTGCCGTGTGCTCCTGTCCCCACTCCTGCTCTACTCCGGCCCCTGTATTACTGAGTACTCCGTCTCTCACCTGTTTCTCATTGTTACCTGTATTGCTGCCACCTGTGTCTCATTGTGCTCCTCCTATCATCTGCCTTTCTGTTTATTGTCAGTGTATTTCAGTCCTGTGTTTTCACCTGTTTGTTGCCAGATTGTGACAGTGAGTTTTCCTGAACCTTTCCAGCATTTGTATCTGAACTCTGTCCGAATATCAACTCTGCCTGTTTCCCGATTCTGGTTTTTGGATTTCTCTGGATGTTTGATCTCTGCCAGAACCTTGATGCTGACTTTGTTTGCACCTCGGGATTTGTTACTCAATCAATACCACTGTGTGCACAGTATTGGGTCTGCGACTGTATCCCTGCTCCAGCGTCCTGACACAGAATAGTGAATCTGTGGAATTCATTGCTACAGATGACTGCAGAGGGTAAGTCATTGGGTATATTTAAGGTACAGGTTGATAGATTTTTGAATAGTCAGGGCATAAATGGTTACAGGGAGAAGACTGGTGTTATCTATTATCTAGAGTTTGTGGTTACTTCTGACTCTCGCTCCTGTTAAATGGTTGGTGTGTCAAGTCTAAAGTGGTAGTTAATGGGCAGCACTTGTCACTCTTGCTTTCACCTTCCACCACTGGCTGGCAGTCTCATGAAAAGGAGGGATCAATGTGTAAGCCTCTCCCTGCCAGTATACAGCCTCCCCAAGAGCAAGCCTTGTGTACTGCCTCTTTGCTAGTGGCACCCGGATACTAAACCCTTTTCAGACTCAAACTGAGCTACAGAGGACAGGGAGGAGGTCTGGTCCCTGCACATAAAGCACATAGGACCACTGGTGTCTGGACATGCCCTGGTGCTCATGAAACAGATCCCCAGCTATGAGGAAATAGCCCCATCACCTTGTGGGCAGCCTGGGGAGAAATGAAGGCTACAGGAGAAACTCTGGAGAGGAACCTCTAAGACAGTTTGATGACACCAAACATCCTTCTGGTAGCTCCTGAAGCCAAGCTGGTGCCAAATGTATTGCAAACACAAGGAAATCTGCAGATGCTGGAATTTCAAGCAACACCCATCAAAGTTGCTGGTGAATGCAGCAGGTCAGGCAGCATCTCTAGGAAGAGGTACAGTTGACGTTTCAGGCCGTGACTCTTCGTCAGAACTAACTGAAGGAAGAGTTAGTAAGAGATTTGAAAGTGGGAGGAGGAGGGATGGATGGAGCCAAGAGCTGGGCAGGTGATTGGCAAAGGGGATATGAGAGGATCATGGGACAGGAGGCCCAGGGAGAAAGAAAGGGGGAGGGGGAAACCAGAGGTTGGGCAAGGGGTATAGTCAGAGAGAGAAAAAGGAGAGTGAGAGAAAGAATGTGTGTATAAAAATAAATAACTGATAGGGTACAAGGGGGAGGTGGGGCATTAGCGGAAGTTTGAGAAGTCAATGTTCATGCCATCAGGTTGGAGGCTACCCAGACAGAATATAAGGTGTTGTTCCTCCAACCTGAATGTGGCTTCATCTTGACAGTAGAGGAGGCCGTGAACCTGAGTGTGGCTTCATTTCATGTCCTATTCCCATTCTGATATGTCTATCCACAGCACTATCTATTTTCTCCCTCTGTCCCTCTCACTATACTCCTTGCCCATCCTCTGGGTTCCCCCCCCCTTTCTTTCTCCCCAGGCCTCCTGTCCCATGATCCTCTCAATCCCTTTTGCCAATCACCTGTCCAGCTCTCGGCTCTATCCCTCCCCCTCCTGTCTTCTCCTATCATTTTGGATCCCCTCCCCCTCCCACTTTCAAATCTCTTACTAACTCTTCCTTCAGTTAGTCCTGACGAAGGGTCTCTGCCTGAAATGTCGACTGTACCTCTTCCTAGAGATGCTGCCTGGCCTGCTGCATTCACCAGCAACTTTGATGTGTGTTGCCAAATGTATTGCTTTGCTTTCCTTTGGACCACACTGGTGAGGCCGAGAGTGAGATCTTGACAAGTGGGCATCCCAGAGTCCCCATACCTTCTGCCCAGTATTATGCCCTGGAGAGGTCACTTAGACCATATGACCATAAGATATAGCAGCAGAATTAGACCATTTGGCCAATTGAGTCTGCTCTGCCATTTCATCATGGCTGATCCAAATTTCATCTAGACTTGCTCCCCCACCAAAGGAAACATCTTCTCCACATCCACTCTATCAAGGCCTTTTAATAGGTTTCAATAAGGTCACCCCTCTTCCCTTGAATCCTAGTGAATACAGGCCCAGATAGAAACATAACAAACCTACAGCATAATACAGACTTTTCGGCCAACAATGCTGTGCAGAGCATGTACCAACTTTAGGAATTATCTAGGGTTACACATAGTACTCTGTTTTTCTAAGTTCCATGTACCTATCCAGGAATCTCTTAAAAGACCCTATCATATCCCCCTCCACCACTGTCACCGGCAGCCTATTCCATGCACTCACTACACCCTGACATCTCCTCTGTACCTACTTCCAAGCACCTTAAAACTGTGCCCTCTCATGTTAGCCATTTCAGCCCTGGGGAAAAAGCCTCTGACTATCCACACGATCAATGCCTCTCATCACCTTATACGTCTCTATCAGGTCACCTCTGATTCTCCATTGCTCCAAGGAGAAAAGGCCAAGTTCACTCAACTTATTCTCATAAGACATGCTCCCCAATCCAGGCAACATCCTTGTAAATCTTCTCTGCACCCTTTCTATAGTTTCCACATTCTTCCTGTAGTGAGGTGACCAGAACTGAGCACAGTACTCCAAGTGGGGTCTGACCAGGGTCCTATATACCTCCAACATTACCTCTTGGCTCTTAAACTCAATCCCATGGTTGATGAAGGCCAATGCACCATATGCCTTCTTAACCATACAGTTAATCTGCGCAGCAGCTTTGAGTGTCCTATGGACTCGGACACCAAGATCCCTCTGATCCTCCACACTACCAAGAGTCTTACCATTAATACTATGTTCTGCCATCATATTTGAACTACCAAAATGAACCACCTCATACTTATTTGAGTATAACTCCATCTGCCACTTCTCAGCCCAGTTTTGCACTGATTGATGTCCTGCTGTAACCTCTGACAGTCCCCCACACTATTCCCCACACCTCCAACCTTCGTGTCATCAGCAAATTTACTAACCATCCCTCCATTTCCTCATCCAGGTCATTTATAAAAATGGTCCCAGAACAGATCCCTGAGGCACACCACTGGTCACCGACCTCCACGCAGAATATGACCCGTCCACAACCACTCTTTGCCTTCTGTGGGCAAGCCAATTCTGGAACCACAAAGCAATGTCCTCTTGGATTCCATGCCTCCTTACTTTCTCAATAAGTCTTGCATGGGGCACCTTATCAAATACCTTGCTGAAATCCATATACACTACACCTACCGCTCTACCTTCATCAATGTGTTTAGTCAAATCCTTAAAGGCACAACCTGCCTTTGACAAAACCATGCTAACTATTCCTAATCATATTATGCCTTTCCAAATGTTCATAAATCCTGCCTCTCAGGATCTTTTCCACCAACTTACCAACCACTAAAGTAAGACTCACCGGTCTATAATTTCCTAGGCTATCTCTACTCCCTTTCTTGAATAAGGGAACAGCATCCACAACCCTCCGAATCTCCGGAACCTCTCCCGTCCCCATTGATGATGCGAAGATCATTGCCAGAGGCTCAGCAATCTCCTCCCTTGCCTCCTACAGTAGTCTGGGGTACATTTCATCCAGTCCCAGAGACTTATCCAACTTTATTCTTTCCAAAAGCTCCAGCACATCCTCTTTCTTGATGTCTAATGCTCAAGCTTTTCAATTTGCTGTAAGTCATCCCTACAATCACCAAGATCCTTTTCTGTAGTGAATACTGCACAGAGTCTTGTCATCTTCAGAAGTTTTCAGATGACTCTACCATAGTTGGATGCATCAGCAAGGGAGATGAGGCTGAGTACAGGGCTACAGTAGGAAACTTTGTCACATGGTGTGAGCAGAATTATCTGCAGCTTAATGTGAAAAAGACTAAGGAGCTGGTGGTAGACCTGAGGAGAACTAAGGTACCGGTGACCCCTGTTTCCATCCAGTGGGTCAGTGTGGACATGGTGGAGGATTACAAATACCTGGGGATACGAATTGACAATAAACTGGAGTAGTCAAGGAACACTGAGGCTGTCTACAAGAAGGGTCAGAGCCGTCTCTATTTCCTGAGGAGACTGAGGTCCTTTAACATCTGCCGGACGATACTGAGGATGTTCTATGAGTCTGTGGTGGCCAGTACTATCATGTTTGCTGTTGTGTGCTGGGGCAGCAGGCTGAGGGTAGCAGACACCAACAGAATCAACAAACTCATTCGTAAGGCCAGTGATGTTGTGGGGATGGAACTGGACTCTCTGATGGTGGTGTCTGAAAAGAGGATGCTGTCTACATTGCATGCCATCTTGGACAATGTCTCCCATCCACTGCATAATGTACTGGGTGGGCACAGGAGTACATTCAGCCAGAGACTCATTCCACCGAGATGCAGCACAGAGCGTCATAGGAAGTCATTCCTGCCTGTGGCCATCAAACTTTACAACTCCTCCCTTGGAGGGTCGGACTCCCTGAGCCAATAGACTGGTCCTGGACTTATTTCATAATTTACTGGCATGATGTCTCTGATCGATTGCATGACATTCTGAAGTGGGAGGGTGACCAGCCAGATGTCGTGGTGCACATAGGCACCAATGACATAGCAAGGAAGAGTGAGGAGGTCCTGGACAGTGAGTATAGAGAGCTTGGTAGGAAGTTGAAAAGCAGGACCTCAAGGGTGGTAATCTCAGGATTGCTACCTGTGCTAGGTGCCAGTGAGGGTAGGAATAGGATGCTCTGGAGGAGGAACAAGTGTCTGAGGAACTGGTGTAGGGGGCAGGGTTTCTGATTTCAGGATCATTGGGACCTCTTCTGGGGCAGGTGGGACCTGTACAAGAGAGACGGGTTACACTTGAACCACAGGGGGACCAATATCCTTTCAGGGAGGTTTGTTAGTGCTATTGGGGAGGCTTTAAACTAGATTTGCAGGGGGATGGGAACCAGAGTGCCAGAGCTGACAGTGTGGCTGGGGTGAAAATAAATGATATCGAAAGTTTAAGCAAATCCGCTGATAGAAAGGTTGTGAGTGGTGGTAAAAATCTTCTGAGGTGTACATATTTCAATGCTAGGAGTATTGCGGGGAAGGCGGATGAGTTGAGGGCGTGGATTGACACGTGGAATTATGATGTTGTAGCAATTAGTGAAACTTGGCTACAGGAGGGGCAGGACTGGCAGCTTAATATTCCAGGGTTCCGATGTTTCAGATGTGATCGAGGCAGAGGAATGAAAGGAGGGGGAGTAGCATTGCTTGTTAGGGAAAATATTACAGCAGTGCTCAGGCAGGACAGATTAGAGGGCTTGTCTACTGAGTCCTTATGGGTGGAGCTGAGAAACAGGAAAGGTATGGCCACATTAATGGGATTGTATTACAGACCACCCAATAGTCAACGAGACTTGGAAGAGCAAATCTGCAGAGAGATAGCAGACAACTGCAGGAAACATAAAGTTGTGGTGGTAGGGGATTTTAATTTTCCATACATTGATTGGGACTCCCACACTGTTAGGGGTCGAGATGGTTTAGAGTTTGTAAAATGTGTTCAGGAAAGTTTTCTAAATCCGTATATAAAGGGACCAACTAGAGGGGATGCAATATTGGATCTCCTGTTAGGAAACGAATTAGGGCAAGTGACGGAAGTCTGTGTAGGGGAGCACTTTGGTTCCAGTGATCATAACGCCATTAGTTTCAATTTGATCATGGACAAGGATAGATCTGGTCCTAGGGTTGAGGTTCTGAACTGGAAGAAGGCCAAATTTGAAGAAATGAGAAAGGATCTAAAAAGCGTGGATTGGGACAGGTTGTTCTCTGGCAAAGATGTGATTGGTAGGTGGGAAGCCTTCAAAGGGGAAATTTTGAGAGTGCAGAGTTTGTATGTTCCTGTCAGGATTAAAGGCAAATTGAATAGGAATAAGGAACCTTGGTTCTCAAGGGATATTGCAACTCTGATGAAGAAGAGGGAGTTGTATGAAATGTATAGGAAACAGGGGGTAAATCAGGTGCTTGAGGAGTATAAGAAGTGCAAGAAAATACTTAAGAAAGAAATCAGGAGGGCAAAAAGAAGACATGAGGTTGCCTTGGCAGTCAAAGTGAAGGATAATCCAAAGAGCTTTTACAAGTATATTAAGAGCAAAAGGATTGTAAGGGATAAAATTGATCCTCTTGAAGATCAGAGTGGTCGGCTTTGTGTGGAACCAAAGGAAATGGGGGAGATCTTAAATAGGTTTTTTGCGTCTGTATTTACTAAGGAAGCTGGTATGAAATCTATGGAATTGAGGGAATCAAGTAGTGAGACCATAGAAACTGTACAGATTGAAAAGGAGGAGGTGCTTGCTGTCTTGAGGAAAATTAAAGTGGATAAATCCCCGGGACCTGACAAAGTGTTCCCTCGGACCTTGAAGGAGACTAGTGTTGAAATTGCGGGGGCCCTGGCAGAAATATTTAAAATGTCGCTGTCTACGGGTGAAGTGCCGGAGGATTGGAGAGTGGCTCATGTTGTTCCGTTGTTTAAAAAAGGATCGAAAAGTAATCCAGGAAATTATAGGCCGGTGAGTTTAACGTCAGTAGTAAGTAAGTTATTGGAGGGAGTACTAAGAGACAGAATCTACAAGCATTTGGATAGACAGGGGCTTATTAGGGAGAGTCAACATGGCATTGTGCGTGGTAGGTCATGTTTGACCAATCTGTTGGAGTCTTTCGAGGAGGTTACCAGGAAAGTGGATGAAGGGAAGGCAGTGGATATTGTCTACATAGACTTCAGTAAGGCCTTTGACAAGGTCCCGCATGGGAGGTTAGTTAGGAAAATTCAGTCGCTAGGTATACATGGAAAGGTGGTAAATTGGATTAGACATTGACTCGATGGAAGAAGCCAGAGAGTGGTGGTAGAGAATTGCTTCTCTGAGTGGAGGCCTGTGACTAGTGGTGTGCCACAGGGATGAGTGCTGGGTCCATTGTTATTTGTCATCTATATCAATGATCTGGATGATAATGTGGTAAATTGGATCAGCAACTTTGCTGATGATACATAGATTGGAGGTGTAGTAGACAGTGAGGAAGGTTTTCAGAGCCTGCAGAGGGACTTGGACCAGCTGGAAAAATGGGCTGAAAAATGGCAGATGGAGTTTAATACTGACAAGTGTGAGGTATTGCACGTTGGAAGGACAAACCAACGTAGAACATACAGGGTTAATGGTAAGGCACTGAGGAGTGCAGTGGAACAGAGGGATCTGGGAATACAGATACAAAATTCCCTAAAAGTATCGTCACAGGTAGATAAGGTCGTAAAGAGAGCTTTTGGTACATTGGCCTTTATTAATCGAAGTATTGAGTACAAGAGCTGGAATGTTATGATAAGGTTGTATAAGGCATTGGTGAGGCCGAATCTAGAGTATTGTGTTCAGTTTTGGTCACCAAATTACAGGAAGGATATAAATAAGGTTGAAAGAGTGTAGAGAAGGTTTACAAGGATGTTGCTGGGACTTGAGAAACTCAGTTACAGAGAAAGGTTGAATAGGTTAGAACTTTATTCCCTGGAGCGTAGAAGAATGAGGGGAGATTTGATAGAGGTATATAAAATTATGGTGGGTATAGATAGAGTGAATGCAAGCAGGCTTTTTCCACTGAGGCAAGGGGAGAAAAAAAGGAGGACATGGGTTAAGGGTGAGGGGGGAAAAGTTTAAAGGGAACATTAGTGGGGGCTTCTTCACACAGAGTGGTGGGAGAATGGAATGAGCTGCCAGATGAGGTGGTAAATGCGGGTTCTTTTTTAACATTTAAGAATAAATTAGACAGATACATGGATGGGAGGTGTATGGAGGGATATGGTCCGTGTGCAGGTCAGTGGGACTAGGCAGAAAATGGTTTGGCACAGCCAAGAAGGGCCAAAGGGCCTGTTTCTGTGCTGTAGTTTCTATGGTTCTAAATTACATACTACTATTTATGGTTATATTACTATTTATTACTATGGTGCAACTGTAATGAAAACCAATTTCCCCCAGGATCAGTAAAGTATGACTAAATATTTATTAAGTAGCTCTGCTATTTCCTCTGGTTCCACACACACTTTTCCACTGTCACACTTGATTGGTCCTATTCTCTCATATCTTATCCTCTTGCTCCACATACTTGTAGAATGCCTTGAGGGTTTTCCTTAATCCTGCTTGCCAAGGCCTTCTCATGGCCCCTTCTTGTCTCCTAATTTCATTCTTAAACTCCTTCCAACTAGTCTTATAATCTTCTGGATCTCTATCATTACCTATTTTTTTTAACCTTCATATGCTTTTCTTCTTGACTAGATTTTCATTAGCCTTTGTACACCACGGTCCCTGTACGCTACCATCCTTTCCCTGTCTCATTGGAATGTACCTGTGCAGAACCCCACACAAATATCCCCCAAGCATTTGCAATATTTCTGCCGTACAGTTCTCTGGGAACACCTGTTCCCGATTTATGCTTCCAAGTTCCTGCCTGATAGCTTCATGTTTCCCCTTACTCCAATTAAACGCTTTCCTAACTTGTCTGTTCCTGTCTCTTTCCAATGCTATGGTAAAGGAGATAGAATTGTGATCACTATCTCCAAAATGCTCTCCCACTGAGAGATCTGATGCCTGACTATGTTCATTCCCCAATACCAGATCAAGTACAGCCTCTCCCTTTGTAGGCTTATCTACATATTGTGTCAGGAAACCTTCCTGAACACACCTAACAAACTCCACCCCATCTAAACCCCTTGCTCTAGGAAGATGCCAATCAATGTTTGGGAAATTAAAATCACCCACCACAACAACCCTATTATTACACCTTTCCAGAATTTGTCTCATAGAACATAAGAACATAAGAAATCGGAGCAGGAGTAGGCCATCCGGCCCATCGAGCCTGCCCTGCCATTCAATAAGATTATGGCTGATCTGTCCGTAACTCAGCTCCATCCACCTGCCTTTCCCCCATAATCCTTATCTGCCTATCTGCTTGCTCCTTAATGTCCCTGTTACTATTGGGTGGTCTATAAGAAATACCCAGTAGAGTTATTGACCCCTTTTTGTTTCTAACTTCCACCCACAGAGAATCCGTAGACAATCCCTCCATGGCGTCCACCTTTTCCGCAGCCGTGACACTGTCTCATCATCGGTGCCACGCCCCACCTCTTTTGCCTCCCTCCCTGTCCTTTCCGAAATATCTAAAGCCTGGTACTCTAAGTAACCATTCCTGCCCCTGAGCCATCCACGTCTCTGTAATGGCCACAACATCATAGCTCCAAGTACTGATCCACGCTCTAAGCTCATCCACTTTGTTCATGATTCTTCTTGCATTAAAATAGACACATCTCAAATCATCAGTCTGAGTACATCTCTTTATCACCTACCTATCTTCCTTCTAGCATTGTCACCAAGCTTTCTCTACCTGTGAGCCAACTGCCCCTTCCTCCGTCTCTTCAATTCAGTTCCCAAACGCCCAGCAATTCTAGTTTAAACTCTTCCCAATAGCCTTAGCAAACCTCCCCACCAGGATATTGGTCCCCTTTGGATTTAAGTGCAACCCGTCCTTTTTTTTTACACGTCACACCTGCCCCAAAAGAGGTCCCAATATTCGAGAAATCTGAATCCCTGCCTGCTGTTCTAATCCCTCAGCCACACATTTATCCTCCACCTCACTCTATTCCTATACTCACTGTCACGTGGCACAGGCAGTAATCCCGAGATGACTAATTTTGAGGTCCTGCTTCTCAACTTACTTCCTAACTCTCTGTAGTCTGTTTTCAGGACATCCTCCCTTTTCCTACCTATGTTGTTGATACCAATACATACCACGACCTCTGGCTGTTCACGTTCCCAATTCAGGATATCGTGAACGCGATCAGAAACATCCCAGACCCTGGCACCTAGGAGGCAAACTGCCATCTGTGTTTCTTTCCTGTGTCCACAGAATCACCTGTCTGACCCCCTAACTTTAGAGTCCTCTATCACTGCTGCCATCCTCTTCCTTTCCCTACCCTTCTGAGCCACAGGGCCAGACTCTGTGCCAGAGTTGCTTCCCTCAAGTAGGCTGCCCCCTCAACAGTACTCAAACAGGAGTACATATTGTTAATGGGACAGCCACAGGGTTCTCTCTAATATCTGCCTCTTGCCCTTCCCTCTCCTGACTGTTACCCACTCATCTGTCTGCCCAGGGCCCAGTGTGACTACTTGCCTATAGCTCCTCTCTATCACCTCACTCTCCCTGACCAGAGGAAGGTCATCGAGCTGCATCTCCAGTTCCCTAACACGGTCTCTACGGAACTGCAGCTCAATGCACCTGGTGCTGATGTGGCCATTCAGGAGCGTGGGCATCTCCTGGATATCCTACATCTGACACCCACACCAGAATACTGTCCTCACAGACATACTTCTAATTCCTATTCTTCACAAGTAACTTGCCTCGCCTTGACCCGTTATCGCCGAAGCCCTGTTGAGCCAAAACCCTCTTCTAGTCTCACTCCCTTTACTCAATGCTCACCCTATAAAGCTGTCTTTTTAAAAAATTCTTCCTGCCAGTCTAACTCACTGACGTCCATGCACTTGCTCAGTCATGCCTCAATCAGATGCATCAAACGCTCTTCATATGAAAAGGCATTTGGGACCTGAAATCATTTTCGTGAAACTCATTTGAACCCTCTTCCGTTTCAGCACATAATTTCCAAGATTTCCAAAACTGCTCACAAGACTCCAAGTGAGGCCTCACCAGTGCTTTATAAGGTTTCAACATTAAATCATAGCTTTTATATTCCAGTCCTCTGAAATGAATGCCCTCTAATTGGCTCTTATGTTGGCTTTGACTTCTCTTGATAGCTATGGTGTGTCATCTTTCCTTAAGAATACCTTTTCCTCTTTGGGATGTTTATAGCCTGTACCTTCTGAATTGCTTCCAGGAAATTCCAGCCATTACTGCTCTGCCCAATCAGCAGCCTCTCCTCACTACATATTGCCTCTGTTTGTAAACCAGCTACCTCATCTTCAACGCTATCATCCACCTTTCCTACAATACTTCATGCACTTACTCCATTGTCCTTGAAGACTGATAGATGCCATCATGCTTATGTCATACCTACGATGAATTCTGCCCAACCCTTCTTTCCACATGGACCCCCAGCCCTTGTTGCAATGCAAGCCTGTGGAATTCTTGTAAGCCAACTTCCACCCAGCCTTGAACACTCTGTAGCCACTTTATTCAGTATATCTCTACACATGCGTGTTAATGGAAATATCTAATCAGCCAATCATGTGGCGACAACTCAATGCATAAAAGCATGCAGACATGGTCAAGAGGTTCAGTTGTTGTTCAGACCAAACATCAGAATGGAGAAGAAATGACTAAGTGACGCTGACCATGGAATGATTGTAGGTGCAGTAGCCCAAGATTTGATGTGCTATACATTCAGAGATAATCTTCTGCACACCACTGCAGAAAGATTATAGAAAGAACAGGCAGGTGATGAGGCATAATCACAGCCAGTGGGATGAGGTACGGGGCAATAGAGGCGTAGTGCAGTTAAAACAGAAAGCAACAAATACTGGACTGGAAGTGTTATATTTGAATGCACGCAGCATAAGAAATAAAATGTATGATCTTGAAATTCAGCTACAGATTGGCAAGTATGACATTGTGGCCATCTCCGAAACTTGGCTAAAGGATGGCTGCCATTGGGAGCTGAACATCTAGGGATATACAGGGTATCGTAAAGATAGGTTAGAAGGCAGAGGGTGTGCTGTGGCACTGTATATAAGAAATATTACAAAATCATTAGAAACAGATGACATAGGATTGGAAGGTGTAGAGTCTCTATGGGTTGAGTTAAGAAATGGCAAGGGTAAAGGGACTCTAATGGCAGTTGTATACAGGCCTCCAAACAGCAGCCAGAATGTGGATTACAAATTACAGCAGGAGATAGAAAAGGCCTGTCAGAAGGGCAATGTCATGGGTAATCATTGGAGACTTTAACATGAAAGTGGATTGGGTAAACCAGGCCAGAACTGAACCTCAAGAGAGAATTTGTAGAATGTCTAAGGGATGGCTTTTTAGAACAGCTTGTTGTTGAGCCCATTAGGGGATCGGTTGTGCTGGATTGGGTGTTGTGCAATGATCTGGAGGGGATAAGAGAACTGAAGGTTAAGGAACATTAAGGGGAGAGTGATCACAATATGATCGAGTTCACTTTGAAATTGGAGAAGGAGAAGCTAAATTCCAATGTGTTGGTATTTCAGTGGAATAAAGGAAATTACAATGGCATGAGAGGTGAACTGGCCAAGGCTGACTGGAAAGGGACACTAGCAGGAAGGACAGCAGAGCAGCAATGGCTGGAGTTTCTGTGAAAAATGAGGGAGGTGCAAGACAGGTATATAATATTCCAAATAAGAAGAAATTTCTAAATGGAAGAAGGATACTACCATGGCTGATAAGTGAAGTCAGAGCCAAAGTAAAAGCAAAAGAGAGGGAATACAAGGAAGCCAAAGCTAATGGGAAGATAGAGGATTGGGAAGCTTTTATAAACTTGCAGAAGGAAACTAAGAAACATAGAAACATAGAAAATAGGTGCAGGAGTAGGCCATTCGGCCCTTCGAGCCTGCACCGCCATTTATTATGATCATGGCTGATCATCCAACTCAGAACCCAGCCTTCCCTCCATACCCCGTGACCCCTGTAGCCACAAGGGCCATATCTAACTTCCTTTTAAACATAGCTAATGAACTGGCCTCAACAGTTTGCTGTGGCAGAGAATTCCACAGATTCACCACTCTCTGTGTGAAGAAGTTTTTCCTAACCTCGGTCCTAAAAGGCTTCCCCTCTATCCTCAAACTGTGACCCCTCGTTCTAGACCTCCCCAACATCGGGAACAATCTTCCCGCATCTAGCCTGTCCAATCCCTTTAGGATCTTATACGTTTCAATCAGATCCCCCCTCAATCTTCTAAATTCCAACGAGTACAAGCCCAGTTCATCCAGTCTTTCTTCATATGAAAGACCTGCCATCCCAGGAATCAATCTGGTGAACCTTCTTTGTACTCCCTCTATGGCAAGGATGTCTTTCCTCAGATTAGGGGACCAAAACTGCACACAATACTCCAGGTGTGGTCTCACCAAGGCCTTGTACAACTGCAGTAGTACCTCCCTGCTCCTGTACTCGAATCCTCTCGCTATAAATGCCAGCATACCATTCGCCTTTTTCACCGCCTGCTGTACCTGCATGCCCACTTTCAATGACTGGTGTATAATGACACCCAGGTCTCATTGCACCTCTCCTTTTCCTAATCGGCCACCATTCAGATAATAATCTGTTTTCCTGTTCTTGCCACCAAAGTGGATAACCTCGCATTTATCCACATTAGGTTGCATCTGCCATGAATTTGCCCACTCACCCAACCTATCCAAGTCACCCTGCATCCTCTTAGCATCCTCCTCACAGCTAACACTGCCACCCAGCTTCGTGTCATCCGCAAACTTGGAGATGCTGCATTTAATTCCCTCATCCAAGTCATTAATATATATTGTAAACAACTGGGGTCCCAGCACTGAGCCTTGCGGTACCCCACTAGTCACCGCCTGCCATTCTGAAAAGGTCCCGTTTATTCCCACTCTTTGCTTCCTGTCTGCTAACCAATTCTCCACCCACACCAATACCTTACCCCCAATACCATGTGCTTTAAGTTTGCACACTAATCTCCTGTGTGGGACCTTGTCAAAAGCCTTTTGAAAATCCAAATATACCACATCCACTGGTTCTCCCCTATCCACTCTACTAGTTACATCCTCAAAAAATTCTATGAGATTGGTCAGACATGATTTTCCTTTCACAAATCCATGCTGACTTTGTCCGATCATTTCACCGCTTTCCAAATGTGCTGTTATCACATCCTTGATAACTGACTCCAGCAGTTTCCCCACCACCGACGTTAGGCTAACCGGCCTATAATTCCCCGGTTTCTCTCTCCCTCCTTTTTTAAAAAGTGGGGTTACATTAGCCACCCTCCAATCCTCAGGAACTAGTCCAGAATCTAACGAGTTTTGAAAAATTATCACTAATGCATCCACTATTTCTTGGGCCACTTCCTTAAGCACTCTGGGATGCAGACCATCTGGCCCTGGGGATTTATCTGCCTTCAATCCCTTCAATTTACCTAACACCACTTCCCTACTAACATGTATTTCGCTCAGTTCCTCCATCTCACTGGACCCTCTGTCCCTTACTATTTCTGGAAGATAAGAAGGAAAAGATGAATTATGAAAGGAAGCTGGCAACTAATATCAAAGAAGATAGTAAAATCTTTTTGAAGTGTATAAAGGGTAAAAGAGAGTGGAGGGTAGACATAGGACTAATACAAAGAAATGCTGGAGATATTGTAATGAGAGATGCAGAGATGGCAGAGGAACTGAATGCATATTTTGCATCACTCTTCACAGTGGAAGACATCTGCAGTATACTGGACATTCAGGAATGTCAGGGAAGTGAAGTTTGTGCAGTGAAAATTACGACTGAGAAGGTGCTCAGGAAGCTTAATGGTCTGAGGGTGGATAAATCTCCTGGACCTGATGGAA
Organism: Mobula hypostoma; assembly: GCF_963921235.1. Taxonomy (NCBI): domain Eukaryota; kingdom Metazoa; phylum Chordata; class Chondrichthyes; order Myliobatiformes; family Myliobatidae; genus Mobula; species Mobula hypostoma. Next base: position 66,443,297 of record NC_086115.1, read on the forward strand.
TGCACCCTTGGGTTCTGAAGGAAGCAGCTAGAGAGATTGCAGAGGTATTAACAATGATCTTTCAAGAATTGATAGATTCTGGCATTGTTCCAGATGATTGGAACATTGTAAATGTTACTCCGCTATTTAAGTTGGGTGGGAGGCAGCAGAAAGGAAACTATAGACCTGTTAGCCTGACATCAGTGGTTGGAAAGTTGTTGGAATCGATAGTTAGGGATGAGATTGCGGAGTACCTGGAGACACATGACAAGAGAGGCCAGAGCCAGCATGGTTTCCTGAAAGGAAAATCTGGCCTGACTAACCTGCAATTTTTTGAGGAAATTACAAGCAGGGTAGACAAAGGAGATGCAGTGGATGTGGTGTACTTGGATTTTCAGAAGGTCTTTGACAAGGTGCCTCACAGGAGGATGCCTAGCAAGATATAAGAGCCCATGGAATTACAGGGAAGTTACCAGTTAGCATTGGCTGATGGGCAGAAAGCAGGGAGTGGGAATAAAGGGATCCTATTTTGGCTGACAGCCGGTTACCTGTGGAGCTCTACAGGGGTCAGTCTTGGGACCACTGCTTTTTACGATGTATGTCAATGATTTGGACTATGGGATTAATGGATTTGTGGCTAAATTTAGGGATAATTCAAAGATAGGTGGAGGAGTGGGTAGTGTTGAGGAAACAGAGAGCCTGCAGAGAGACTTGGATAGTTTAGGGAAATGGGCAAAGAAGTGGCAAATGAAATACAATGTTGGAAAGTGTATGATCATGCACTTTGGTGGAAGAAATAAATGGGCAGACTATTATTTAGTTGGAGAGTGGATTCAAAATGCAGAGATGCAAAGGGACTTGGGAGTCTTTGTGCAGGATACCCTAAAGGTTAACCTCCAGGTTGAGTCGTTGGTGCAGAAGGTGAATGCAATGTTGGCATTCATTTCTGGAGGTATAGAATATAAGAGCAGGGATGTGATGTTGAGGCTCTGTAAGACCCTCGTGAGACCACACTTGGAGTATTGTTGCAGGTTTGGGCTCCTTACTTTTGAAAGGATATACTGACATTGGAGAGGGTTCAGAGAAGATTCACGAGAATGATTCCAGGAATGAAAGGGTTACTGTATTAAGAACGTCTGGTAGCTCTTGGGCTGTATTCCCTGGAGCTCAGGAGAATGAGGGGGGATCTCATAGAAACTTTCCGAATGTTAAAAGTCCTGAACAGATTAGATATGGCAAAGTTATTTCCCATGGTAGGGGAGTCTAGGACAAGAGGGCATGACTTCAGGATTGAAGGACATTGTGATGAAGGCCTGTCACTGATTACGGATGGTATGGCACACACAGTAAAACACTCAAAGGGTCATCCACACACATTATTCCCCTCTGTTATTGTGGTGAGTGCACGCTTCACAATAAATCAACAGTCACAATTTTACACTCATCCCCAGCAGTAATAGGTATGAAAAAAAGAAACACACTATGTCACAGTTTAATTATCTCAGGTCAATGTATTCATATTCATCTTTCCAATAAGCGTTTTGCCGAAGTGTCATGATAATCTGACATTTCTCTCCTCCACAGTGACTGGGTCTGAAACAGAGCTGTTGTATAGAGCTGTCTCATATCGAGGCAGCAGTAACCTGCACCGGTGTGCTGATGGTGGAGGATACCATCTTTAACTGGGTCAAGGATTATGTTACCTAATTACTCCTCTTGTGGTAAAGTTTTGGGGTTTATTTAAGTTATTTAACCGGGAAGTGGTGAATCCTATGACGAGGTATATGTGTTTATTGTGAGAATTGGCAGTAGAGTTTCAGATTGTGTGAAATGGAAGATAATTGAGTTAATTAGCTTTTGGTTGGGCTAGGGGGAGGGTCTTAGCAGTTATAAGCCTCGGGTTACCAAGGCTTTGGGTTTTGTTTTTTTTTGTTTGGTCTGAGAGTGGCTGTTAACCAGACAGGTGACAATTGCAAGCTGTATATACATTGTATTTTTCCTTTTTTTTCCCGCTTGTTTTGATGTGGATGTCCAAGTTTTTGTTTTTCTATTATTTTTGTAAATAAAAGCACCACAATCCATTTTTGCGACTCAACCCATCTTGTTATTTTTCTTAGACAGTTGACCCACAGTTTTTGTGACATATGGTGGCAGCGGTGGGATGGCCAGTTGCAAAACCGAGCGCACTTTTAAAAAATGAACTGGGCTATGGTTTCAAAACCAGCAGCTTCAGATGAAAAATGAAGATGAGTGGGAGACAGCGACGACATCAGAGAAGAGGCACAAAGGGCAAGATCCAAAACCCGACAGCTGCAGCCTGGGCCATCGCTGGAAGAGGGTCCCTCAACCATAGAGGTGGTAAATCTCTTCAGGGACTTTCTAGCTGCCCAGCAGAAGAGAGATGATATTCTCCAAGAAGAGCTCTGGGGCCTACGGATCTCACTGGAGGCCTCCCGACAGCCTGTCCTACAGCCATCCCCAGCAGGGCAGTCCACCACAGCAGAAGGTGGGGGCCTTAAACTGGAACTTCCAACTCCAGTGCCCAGAAGGGGAGGTCCACCTGACACCTCCAACTTTTGGCAATCATTGGTGTCTTCTCCTGGAAGACTGGGTAATCCTTCTGTTCACCCCCCAGCAGTCCAGCGTAAGGAACCCAAGATGCCAGTGTATCAACAAGGTGAGGACATTGAAAATTACCTTCTACCTTTTGAACGCATGGCAGAAACATGGCAGTGGCCCTGGGAGTGGCCTTGTCAAGTAATTCCTCTGCTGACCGGGAAATCCCTGGAGGCCTGCACGGCCATGGATGAAGACAAATCCAACTGTTATACGGACCTGAGGGAGGGACTGTTGGCCAAATCTGTCATCTCTCCAGAGACCTACTGTCAACAATTCCGGGCCACTTCAATACCATCTGGGGAGACACCGACAGAGATGTATCACCGGCTGAAGGTCCTCTATCGTCGCTGGATATGGCCAGGGCAGAGGAGTAAGGATCAGCTGGGGAAGACCATCATCCTGGAGCAGCTGCTGCAGGTGCTTCCTCCAGACATCAGGACGTGGGTGAGAGAGCATGAACCGGAGAATGGACTGACAGCAGCGAAGTTGGCCATGTAGTACCTGAACGCCAGAAAGGGGGCCCTGTCACGACCAACACGGGTGGATACTAGGGACTACAAGCGCCCCAGGGACAGCTTTACAAAGAACTTTGAAGGTAATCGGGGGGCAAATGACAAGGAACACACTGCTCAGTCATTTACTAAGACTTCGGTATGCTATCATTGTCAGCAGCAGGGACATAAAGTGTTTGTTTGCCCCCTGAAGAGACCAAAACTGACTGGACTGTTACGTGCTTAGACAAGGTGAGCAGAGTGACTGCCGGGACAGGGAGGGAGAGTCTAGATCTGTTCCAGTAAAAGTTGATGGTAAACCCCTTACTGCTCTCCTTGATCCTGGTAGTTCCAAGTCATTCATAAGAGAAAGTTGTGTGCCCTGTGGGGACTATTGACTGCAGCCAGCAAACAGAGGTTTTATGTGTACATGGTGACCGTAAGCCAGAGCCACAGGTAGAGCTTACACTGGAGGTAGATGGACAAAAGTACCTGACAGTGGGGGTGGTGGAGAATTTACCAGTGGAGATGTTTTTGGGTGGGATTTACCTGTTCTGTATGATCTCCTAAGCAGGGGTAAAAATCTCTGTAATGCTCGTGAACCTGTGTCAGAACCGAAAATGCATGTCTCTCGTTTTGTCATGACACGGTCCCAGGCAAAAACCCAAACTCAGTCTGGAACACAACCTTTGCCAGACTTGTATGGCAGTCTGTGCAATGCTAGAACCAAAGGGCCCAGAAAGACACGTCGGCAACAGCGGTTCGAGAAACATGCTGGTACACCTTTATCTTGTGAAGTGCCTGAAAATGCTGTGTCAGATGTTAAGTGGGAAGTGCCAGAAAATATCACCATGTTACAACAGTCTGATCTTTTGTTAAAGTCTCTGTAAACGAAGGTCTTAACCTCTGCTAATTACACTGCCCAGGTAGGTGGCTCAGTGTATGTCCTTCACAACGGCATCCTTTATCAGGGAGAGGAGCTCGGCAACAGGAGGTTGGTGGTGCCAAGTAGTTGCAGGTCACTTGTACTACATCTTGCACATACCATTCCCTGGGCAGGGCACTTAGGTCACCATAAGACATATCTCAGGCTGGCCTCTCGATTCTTTTGGCCTTCAATGTACACTGATGTGCAGACATATTGCAAAACCTGCCCAGAGTGTCAAAAACCAGTGCTGTCTGTAAATCAGATCGAGCTCCCCTCCAATCCATGCCAGCGATTACCACCCCATTTAAGCGGATTGCAATGGACACTGTGGGGCCCCTGGAAAAAACCTCAGCAGGATATCAGTACATTCTTCTTGTATGTGATTATGCCACATAATTCCCTGAAGCTTTTCCTCTCCGGTTGGTAACCACTCCAAAACTGATCAGTGCTCTTGTCCAGCTCTTTCCCCGTGTAGGCATCTCGGAGGAAATCCTGACCGACCAGGGAACCAACTTTACATCTCACCTGATGAGCCAGCTGCATAACCGCTATCAGGACATCTCCGTATCACCCAGAGACTGATGGCCTGGTGGACAGGTTTAACCAAACCCTCAAGAGGATGCTCAGAAAGTTTGTTTCTGATACAGGGAAGGATTGGGGTAAGTGGTTACCCTTTCTGCTCTTTGCCTACAGGGAAGTGCCTCAGGCATCTACCAGATTCTCCCCTTTCGAGCTGCTCTATGGTTGGCCAGTCCAGGGGCCTATGGGTCTGCTGAAACGGAACTGGGAGGAGAAGGTGGCAGCTAATCCTGTAGAGGGGCAAGGTGTTGTACAATATGTCCTCCAGATGAGGGACCGGTTGGAGCGGTACCGAGACGAGGCCAGACTCAACCTCCTGGAGGCTCAGAAGCGGTGGTATGACCAGCAGGCACGCCAACGTGAGTTCAAACCAGGTCAAAAGGTCTTGTTGCTCCTGCCCTCCTCATCCAGCAAGCTGCTGGCCAAGTGACAGGGACCTTTTGAGGTTATAAGAAGGATGGGGCCTACAACATGAGATCCTGCATCCAGAGAAGGGGAAACAAAAGCAAAATTACCATGTGAACCTCTTGGAAAGCCTGGGAAAGAAGCAGTCATCCTTCCATCACCCCACTACTGGCACAACGGGTGACTGAGGAAGATGACTCTGAAGGTGTAGTGGAGGCCTGGAAACAGCCTGCCAAGGTGGATCTCTCTCACCTGGATGGTAAGAAGCCAGTTGAATTGCAAGTCATATCCGACACCTTCCCTCAGTTGTTCGCACAGAAACCAGGCCATACAGATGTGTTGCAGCATGCCATCCGAGTCAAACCAGGTCAGAGTCCTATACGGCAGGCATGCTACCGAGTACCAGAACGCTTGGTGAAGATGTTGAAGGAGGAGGTCCGCTTGATGTTGGAGCTGGGGGTCATCGAACCGTCTGAAAGTGAGTGGAGTAGCCCTATTGTCATTGTGCCGAAGAAGGATGGAACTCTTCGCGTTTGCATTGACTCTAGGAAACTGAATGCCATCTTATTTTTCGTTGCCTACCCGATGCCCTGGATTGAGGACTTGTTGAAGAGGATTGCGAGAGCCAACTACATCACCACCTTGGACCTCTGCACGGGGTATTGGCAGGTCCCCCCAGAGAGCCAGTCCTGGCCCCTCACTGCATTCAGGACCCCTCTAGGCCTCTTCCAGTTCACGGTGATGCCCTTTGGCTTACATGGTGCGCCAGCCACACTCCAGAGGCTTATGGACAGAGTGCTGCAAGGTTGTGAGGACTGCAGAGCCGCCTATTTGAATGATGTGGTCACTTTTAGCCTGACCTGGGATGAACATCTGGAGCACCTTCGAGTCCTAGGTGCAATCAATCCTGCAGGACTCACAGTCAACCTGCAGAAATGTGAGTGGGCCAGGCAGCAAACCCGGTACCTGGGGTATCAATTGGGGAGAGGAGAAGTCCGGCCTCAAGTGGATAAAGTTGAGGCCATTCTGAACAGCCCCAGGCCCCGTGACAAGACCCGTGTCCGGTCTCTTCTTGGCCTAGTGGGCTGGTACCGACGGTTCATCCCTCATTTTTCAACCCTGGCAGCCCCATTGACCAACCTCACCTGCAAGTTGGCCCGTAATCCTGTGGAATGGAGTGAGGAGTGTGAAAGTGCTTTCCAGGGCCTGAAGGAGGAATTATGCTCTTCCCCTGTGTTGCAGAGTCCTGACTTTGAACGCCACTTCCTGGTGCAGGTGGATGCCTCAGGTGTAGGCATCGGGGCAGTACTGGCTCAGGGAGAGCCAGGTGAGGAATGTCCTGTGTTATATCTCAGCAGGAAACTCCTGCCCCGTGAAACCCGGTACTCCACAATCCAGAAGGAGTGTCTGGTAATCAAGTGGGCATTGGACAGCCTCAGGTACTACCTTCTTGGGAGGGAGTTTGACCTCCAGACGGACCACAGAGCCCTAACCTGGATCCAGACAATGAAGGACCGGAATGCCAGGGTGACTAGGTGATACCTGGAACTTCAACCTTTCAGGTTCTGTGTGCCGCACAAAGCAGGCAAGGAGAACATCACAGCGGCCTTCCTGTCAAGACTGCCAAACATTGCTGCTGCAGGAGAGGAGGGTGGTAATGTGACGAAGGCCCGTCACTGACTACGGACGGCACATGGTGCACTTGGTAAAATACTCAAAGGGTGTTAATCCGCACACATTATTCCCCCCGTTACTGTGGTGAGTGTACGTTTCACAATAAATCAACAGTCACAATTTTACACTCATCCCCAGCAGTAATAGGTATGAAGAAAAAGAAACACACTATGTCACAGTTTAATTATCTCAGGTCAATTTATTCATATTCATCTTTCCAATAAGTGTTTTGCCGAAGTGTCATGATAATCTGACATTTCTCTCCTCCACAGTGACTGGGTCTGAAACAGAGCTGCTGTATAGAGCTGTCTCATATTGAGGCAGCAGTAACCTGCACCGGTGTGCTGATGGTGGAGGATACCATCTTTAACTGGGTCAAGGGTTATGTTACCTAATTACTCCTCTTGTGGTAAAGTTTTGGGGTTTGTTTAAGTTATTTAACTGGGAAATGGTGAATCCTATGATGAGGTATATGTGTTTATTGTGAGAACTGGCAGTAGAGTTTCAGATTGTGTGAAATGGAAGATAATTGAGTTAACTAGCTTTTGGTTGGTCTAGGGGGAGGGGCTTAGCAGTTGTAAGCCTCGGGTTACCAAGGCTTTGGGTTTTTTTGTTCAGTCTGAGTGTGGCTGTTAACCAGACAGGTGACAATTGCAAGCTGTATATATATTGTTTTTCATTTTTTTTTCTTGATGTGGATGTCCAAGTTTTTGTTTTTCCACTATTTTTGTAAATAAAAGCACCTCAATCCATTTTTGCGACTCAACCCATCTTGTTATTTTTCTTAGACAGTTGACCCACAGTTTTTGTGACAGACGTCCATTTAGAACAGAGATGCGGAGAAATTACTTTAGTCAGAGGGTGGTAAATCTGTGGAATTTGTTGTCATGAGCAGCTGTGGAGGCCAAGTCATTGGGTGTATTTAAGGCAGAGATACAGAGGTTCTTGATTAGCCAGGGCATTAAGGTATGGGGAGAAGGCAGAGTTGGGATGACTGGAAAAATTGGATCAGCCATGATTGAATGGTGGAGCAGACTCGATGGACCAAATAGTCTACTTCTGCTCCTATATCTTATAGTCTTATGGTTTTTCATGCTCTTTATGAACACCAACAAATTTTCTTGTTCTATTATGACAGTTTTGGATTAATCAAACTCAAAATCACAACAGTACTGATGATTTCCTGCTGTAGGTTCCTGACTTTTGACCAAATTAAAATAATGATTCCAGACTTCTAGTTAAACGTCATTGCAACTGAATTATTATTGGCAAATATTTCAAATACATTCCTAATAAATCTGTGATCTGTTCAATACTGTGTGATGAATCCATATACACATCCAATACATTCATTCCGAAATTACAACTGAGTGGAGGAAGTGAAGAGTTTGATTACAGATAGGATACTTGTGTCAGGATTTCATTAACAGGGTTGACATATTCATTTGGAGTATGTCAGATCCTCTAGGCAGCAGGCTTGAAGCCATTTGCTGGCTCTGCTAATCAGAGACAAGTTTAAACTCCTCATAGGAAAGCAGGAGGATGACTGGAGAAGAGAAGAAGCAGAAATGAAGTAAGGATTGTGGTTAATGGCAATTTGAAAGTGGGGCCTAGGCATAGGCTCTTGAAGAATGAAGAGATACTGATATATATTTCAGGCTTTTGTCAGTTGCCATATTCAAAGCAAATATTTCGGGAGAAATGCTGTGTTTACAGGAGACTATCCTCTAGAATGAGAGAAAATGTGCCAAACTTAGCAATTTTCCAATCTTTATGAACCACAATCTTTCCTCCTTGCAAAGCTTAGTGTCAGGAATGGTAACCCCTAAATCGAAAGGTCATGAGGTCCAGTGATCTCGGCTGAGGGGCCATTGCTTTGTGGGGGGAATCAAAAGGAATTCAGGCCTCTGTCTCACCTCTCAAATCAATGCAAAAGATCTCAGTTCTGATGAAATGTCATTAACTTGAAACATTACCTCTGTTCTTCCACTCCACAGTTGCTGCCTGACCTCCTGTGTAATTCTGGCTTTATTTTAGATTTCTAATTTCTGTAGCTTTCTGTTTGAAATGAAACAGTTAACAAAACACAACATAATTAATTGTTCACTTAATGGAAAGTGAATTTGGTTGCCAAAGCTCACATTAATAAATGGAATATTTTGCTACAGTTTATAAGATTTAAATTTAGGTGGTAACTGCTCCACAAGGAGATTAAGGAAGAGCAATTATTCTTGAAAAGATAATAGCAGAACACCACACACATCAAGTCCAACAACCTGAGGCAATTCACTATTTGATTTTTTCAATTGTATTTTGTTTCCTTGAGGTTTCTGGCCATTAAGCACTGTTAATCTTGGAGCAAGTTTCAGGTGATTGGAAATTTCACAATGCCACCTCTCTGTGGACAGCACACATACAATGAGTCCTGATAAAGGGTCTTAGCCCGAGATGTTGACTCTCTATGACTCCATAGGTGCTACCTGACCTGCTGAGTTCCTGCAGCATTTTGTGTATGTTATTCTGGATTACCAGCATCTGCAAAATCCCTTGTGTATATATATCCTGTTTCAGAATCATGCCAGTGACTTTAGCTAAACCCACGGCACCATCCATGTAATTCTGTTCTGAGTGCTTTCTGCCTTGCAGTGGTGTTTCCATCTGAAAAGGCTTTGTGAAGGCTGACTGTTATGGCCACCTGGACTAACCCTTCCCTTAGCCTTTCTTAATCCTCAACCCACGTAAAAGGTTATGAAATTGTTCAATATCTTAAATTAAGTATATATGCTCTATCTTGTACATAATATTATTAGAAAATGTATGCAAATTAATAAAGTTGATCTGTCTTTTATCACACTGGATGTCCCATTGCTGAGAATTGGATTCCAGAATTCAGGCTGTTTCTCAGGGCCAATCATAGGCTTCAGATAACACACATCAAAGTTGCTGGTGAACGCAGCAGGCCAGGCAGCATCTATAGGAAGAGGCGCAGTCGACGTTTCAGGCCGAGACCCTTTGTCAGGACTGACGAAGGGTCTCGGCCTGAAACGTCGACTGCGCCTCTTCCTATAGATGCTGCCTGGCCTGCTGCGTTCACCAGCAACTTTTATGTGTGTTGCTTGAATTTCCAGCATCTGCAGAATTCCTGTTGTTATAGGCTTCAGATGCCACCTTGTGGCTGTAAGAAATACAAGTCTTTTGTGTAACACACTCCAAAATGCTGGGAGATCATGCAGTGTTTTTGGAGGGAAATTGAAGGCATTCCAGGCTGAAATCCTTTACCACGACTGGGAAAGGAGGCAGCAGAAGCTAGAATGAAAGGGTAGGGAGAGGAACACAAGTTTCCTGAATTCCTGATGAAATGCAAAAGATTTCAGAGCAGAATTAGGCCATTCACATTTCAAAGTAATTTTATAATCAAAGTACATATATGTCACCATATACAACCCCGAGGTTCATTTTCTTACGGGCATTCATAGTAAATACAAGAAACACCATAGAATCAACCAAAGACTGCACCCAACTGGACAGACAGACAACCAATCTGCAAAAGACAGCAAAGAATAGAAAGAAATAATAATAATATTATAAATAAATAAGTAATAACTATCTAGAACATGAGCTGAAAAGTCATTGAAAGTGAACTCATCAATTCATTTGGCTCATCGAGCCTTCCCTGCCATTCAATCAAGGCTAATTTTTTTCAACCCATTCTCCTGTCTCTACCTTAACCCTATTACCTATCAAGGACTTGTCAATTTCTGCCTTAAATAAACCTGATGACCTGGCATTGACAGCCCTCAGTAGCAATGAATTCCGTACAGTCACCACCATCTGGCCACAGAAATTCCTTCTCATCTCAGGTTTAAAGGGATGTCCCTCTACTCTGAGGCTGTGCCTGCAGATTCTAGGCTGTTCTACTAATGGAAGCATCCCCTCCATGTCACCTCTATTCAAGCCTTCCAGTATGTAGGAGGTTTCAGTGAGATACCCCTCCAACCTCTGAACTGCATTGAGGAGAAGCCCAGGGGCATCAAACACTTCTCAAGTGTTAGGCCCATGTGCAGTAGCTTGTGTTATGACATTAAATCATGGACTACGAACAGTTTTATTCATATGACAATAAATCCAGATTTAGACCATCCAGTGCAAATACAGACACATTCAGTACACTGGGGCATTTAGTAGAATTGCCTCATTACAGCTCAAACAAACTGATTCAGCCCATCTCCTCAGTGCTGTGTTGAGCTTCTGTACTCTTCCCATGATGGTTTAGGTTTCTTTCAGATACTCCTGTTTTCTCACACATGCCATAGATTTGTGGGCTGGTGGGTTAATTTAATCACCATAAAGTATTTCTAATGAGTAGAAGTTGGGCAGCAGGGTGGAGATACGTCTCTACCAAAGGAGGTGTAAGGTGCTCCTTCCGGCACTAGACTGCAGGTCACCCTTGGGCAAGGTGTAGCATCTGCTTAGCCCCCCGCCCCCACCCCCACCCCCTGATCAGGGTCACATGAAGCCACGGGAGCAGGTGGTGGATGGTCGTATGAGCGGCTGGTGCATATCACAAGACCTGATTATACAACCACTGACCCCAGGCATATAATCTATGAAGAGCATTAATAATGGCAGCAGTCACCCTTCTTGTGAGGACACCAAGTGGGCCTAAGATCTAATTCTCACCATCGAGGTCTCATTGGTCAGTGCGAACCAAGTGGGCCTAAGATCTAATTCTCACCATCGAGGTCTCATTGGTCAGTGCGAACCAAGTGGGCCTAAGATCTAATTCTCACCATCGAGGTCTCATTGGTCAGTGCGAACCAAGTGGGCCTAAGATCTAATTCTCACCATCGAGGTCTCATTGGTCAGTGCGAACCAAGTGGGCCTAAGATCTAATTCTCACCATCGAGGTCTCATTGGTCAGTGCGAACCAAGTGGGCCCAGGGATCTAATTCCCATCATTGAGGTCTCAGAGGTCAGTGGGACCAAATGGCCCCAGGGGTCTAATTCCTACTATTGTGATCTCAGTGGCCAGTGTGGACCAAGTGGGCCCAAGTGTCGAAGTCCATACTGTATGCTAACATTGTTGTCATTTATAAGAACAAGGGTGACTAGGCCATCTGCGGCAATAGTAGGGCATATCACTCCTTTCTATTGCTGGAAAGGTCCTGGCTAAGGTGATGCTTCAGAGACTCATCAGCAACATCACCGAGTCAATGCTGCCTGAATCGCAGTGTGGATTTAGGAAGAACAGGAGCACGACCGACATGATCTTCACAGCCCGGCAGCTTCAGGAAAAGTGCCGGGAGCAACATCAGGACCTGTTTATGGCCTTTGTCGACCTCTCCAAACCATTCGACACTGTGCAAAGAGAGCTCTTATGGGATGTCCTCCTCAGGTTTGGCTGTCCCAATAAATTTGTTAACATCCTCCGCCAGTTCCACGATGGGATGACTGCTCGGGTGACCATAGGAGGACAAGAGTCCGAGCCCTTCCTTGTACGCACAGGGGTGTGTGCTGGCGCCACTGCTCTTTAACATCTTCCTCTTGTGTGTTACCAAGCTTCTCCACAACGAGATTGAAGACAGCAGCGGTGTGGCAGTGGACGTCAGATTATATGGCAACCTCTTTGACATCAGGAGGCTCCCCGCAACCACCAAACTCCATAGAGAGCGGGTCCTGGAGCTGCAGTATGCAGACGACTGTGCTCTTGTGGCCCATACTCCGGAGGATCTTCAGACTGTCCTTGCTGTGGCGGTGAGAGCGTACAGCAGGATGGGGCTGACTGTCAATACCACCAAGACAGAAGTGGTTTGCCAGTGTCCCACCCACTCTACCTGCCTTCACTGTTGGTGATGAAAAGCTGTCAGTGGTGCCATCTTTCAAATATCTGGGGAGCATTCTCTCTGAGGATAGCGGCATTGACAATGACATCCACATTAAACAGGCATCAACTGCCTTTGGGAGACTTCGGCGTAGAGTCTTTCAGAACAGGAGCCTTCGCCCCTCCACAAAGGTCGCCGTATACCAAGCGGTCTGTGTCACCACCCTCCTTTATAGCTATGAGGCTTGGGTAACCTACAGCCGTCACATCAAGTCCTTGGAGCGTTTCCACATAAGCTGCCTCCAGCGCATCCTGGGAATTACCTGGTGTGAGCGGGTGCCTCACACTGAAATACTTGTAAAGACCAACTGCAGAAGTATTGAGGCCATGATCACCCAGCGTCAGCTGCAGTGGCTGGGCATGTGATAAGGATGCCCCCATGTCAGCTACCCCGCAGAGTGTTATACGGCCAGCTATATCATGGTTGACGCTCAGCTGGAGGGCTGAAGAAGTGCTATAAGGATCAGATGAAGAATGCTTTAAGGAAGTGCAAGATCAGACTCGAGGACCTGGAGGAGGTTGCTGCTGACCGTACCACTTGGCGACAGCTGTGTAGGGACGGGGTTCGTATTCTGGAGATGGAAAGAACAACCAGAAGACAGCAGAAGAGAGCCAGGAGAAATGCAGCCATGGTTGCCACCACGACCACATATACATGTCCCACCTGCAATAGAGCTTGTGGGTCCAGGATAGGACTGTATAGTCATCAAAGATCTCACTGTTAAAGGAGTGGATGTTGTCATCGGATTTCGATGGACAACTGAAGAAGAAGATGCTACTCAGAATCCAGTCTGGATATAAATAGTATTGCGTAGCTGATCTTGGGTAAATATGTAACCTAAATCTTTTCATGGACTTTGGAAGAAAAGTTGAGATCGTATGACTATCTTCTCACGTGGTTTCTTGGTAAAGAACAATACTACATCAGGTTTCATTGTGAACTGAAGCAAAGAACATACGGACTTCCTTCAGAACATCAGATCACCGGCACTTATCATTCTCAATAGGTTTCGATAGCTACATTTAATGTCAGAGAAATGTATACAATACACATCCTGAAATTCTTTTTCTTCACAAACATCCATGAAACAGAGGATGCCCCAAAGAATGAGTGACAGTTAAATGTTAGAACTCAAAAGCGGCCCCAGGTCTCCCTCCCACACATAAGCAGCATTCTGCTAGCTATTAACCTATTTCTGCCAATCCAAGCTGCACAGATGAACTGAACCACTTCACATAATGCAAGTTTCACAGCAAATACTAAAACAAACATATTAACAAAAACCTAGCACTGACATTGAATTCCAACAGATCTCGGCAATAGAAAACTGTGAAGCTGTAAAGACATCAATATTTTATTTCAAAACCCTTACCCTACAAGAAAACATTACTTTTACATATGTTAACTTACTTGGCTTATTAAAATATTATTTCAGTAATTTTGTTTCAGGGTACATAGAAATGACAATGTATATGACTGGGAATTTCCTTGCAGGCTGGAATTTTGCATATTTAATCACACCTTTGAGAATACCAAATTTACAATTTTCTAGTCAGTTCATCCAAAGTGACTAATACGTCGGTTTCAACAAGTGTCTACTTGCCAACACCTTCAGACTGTTAATCACAGCTTTTGTTCCTTAATAAAATATTCCGGCCACTCTTTTAGGCCATGCTTTCCTTGTTGGAGAAATTTCAAAGTTCAAAGTTAAAGTAAATTTATTATTGAAGTACCATTATTGTCACCATATACAACCCTGAGATTCATTTTCTTCGGTGGATGCTCATCAGATCTATAGAATAGTTACTGTAACAGGATCAATGAAAGATCAACCAGAGTGCAGACTTTGACTCAAACTTGACTTTGATCCTGAATGGCATTAGCAGATTCGTCTTACATCCAACCCTGCTCTGCAATTATCTAGGTTATGTACCGTGGTCTCACCTGTTGCAGCCTCCCAAGAAAGGAGACGCCAAGGCAGTGTGGGTGTGGGAGAGCCTGTGTGGTGTGTGCTGGGTTGGGGCCTGGTCCCTCAATGCTGCCCTCGTTCACTCAGTGCTGCTCTCTAGTGTTCATTCAGTGTAAGTACAAGCTGGACCAGGACTACGATCATGTTTCTCAGGGACTGGGGCTATATTATTTTTATTATTTCTCCTTTGTGGCTGTGCATTTTTCTGAAATCATAGCCATACGTATGATTTATACTACGTGCTGTGTGCTGTTGGTAATGTGTTTCACACCTTGGTCCCGGAGGGTTGCTGTTTCATTTAGCTGTATTCACATAAGATCGAATAACGAATCATCTTGAACTTGATTTGCTCAATCCACTGAAGTGGATGAAACAGCTGGAGTACTACGTATCATGTTCTCTCTGCAGTTCTGTTTGCCAACATTGGCAACCTATCCAGACCACAACCTATGCAGTGTGACTGTGACTCCAATGGTTGGTGAATATGTCAGGCTAAAATGACCAGTTAGTTCATTTGGCCTGTTCAGGGCACATGTATTGTTATAAACACCTTTCAACCTAACAAGAACCAGGTAACCTCCTTAGAGGAAGAGAAAAGTAGATCACTAATATATTTTATAGCCTTAATTACCATGAGCTAACCTCAAGACCAGTCAGAAAAGGCCCACACCTCCACTGAGGATATGCAATTCAACATCTTACATGCGAGCCAGCAACCTACTGCACTCTCAGAGGATGACTGTTACCTGTGCAGGAAGGTAAGGAGCTGCAGGGAGCAGCCTAATATGTCACAGGCCTGTCCTCCCCAATATCAGCAGTATTTACAGTACAGGAGACACAACCTCAAAAAGGTAGAATTTGTCATCAAAGATCTCCACCATCTGGGTCATGTCACCATCAAAGATGACAATAAATTCAACTTTGACTTTGAATCAAACTTGACTTTGACCCTGGTTGGCATTAACAGATTCGTCTTACATCCAACCCTGCTCTGCAATTATCTAGGTTATGTACCTAATTGTAGTGTTCCATGGCCAACCAGAACATGCTCCCTTCTCACTGCTGCCATCAGGAAGAAAGTACAGGAGCCTCTGGATCCATACCACCAGGTTCCCAGACAGTTGTTACCCCTCAATCATCGGGTTCTTGAACAAGAGGGGATAACTTCACACAATTTCACTCACCTCATCACTGAACTGTTCCCACAACCTATGGACCCACTTTCAAGAACTCTTCATCTCATGTTCTCGATACTTATTGCTTATTTATTCATTATTATTATTATTATTTATTTTTGCTTTCTTTTTGTATTTGCTCAATGTGTTGTCTTTTGCTCATTGGTTGTCTGTCTATCCTGTTGAATGTGGTCTTTTATTGATTCAATAGTGTTTCTTCTATTTACTATGAATTCCCGCAAGAAAATGAATCTCAGGGTTGTATATAGTGAGATATATACTTTTATAATAAATTTACTTTGAACTTTGCTCCTTTACCTATCTCGTTGTAAATCGTGTGCATACATACTCAGTGCGCTCACTTTGTAAATCAGATTAAGCTCCAGTTTACACTTCCTCGAAGTGCACAAACTGACCCCTTCATCCTTTCCTCATTAACATGTGAGAGGCTATTGTCAGTGGACAGGTGCACCTGTAAAAAGTCTGTTATGCTGTCAGTGCTGTGATATTAACTCTTAACATTGATAGTCTGACAACTGCCAGAGAGAACACGGAACTCAGGCGACAGCTAGAATTAGAGGGAGAGCAAAGCAGATCAGGGCTTCATCCTCACTGACACAAAAAAGAGCAGATTAAGCAATATCTGTGGAGAGAAGAACAGTTACTGTTTCAGATCAGTGACCTTTTAGCAGAACTGAGCCATGTCAGAAATGAAGTTTTAAGTTACTGAGGAAGGGGAGAGCATAATTTTTTGGTTGCTAGCTATTCCTAATAAAAAATGAAAAACAGGCACATGACAACAAATGGTAAAATTACACAAATAGGATACATTCTGAAGTATAGAAACTTGTTTTATATTCCTTTGGATCTTGAAGTGGTTCTCGTGCTTTCCTTTGCAAGCAGGATTGCTTCCAGTCTGTATATTCATAGTATTCTGAGATTATCTTCAATGCTATTATTAACAAAACTACACAAGTGTAATGTAAGAAAACTACTATTCTCCTAGGAAATACAATCAAAAGAAATCTTTATACCACCATTAATCATCCGAAAGGAGCTGCAAGAAGAGGTACTTTGATCGAAAAAGTCAACTTCCAATCTAGACATAGGGTGAGGTTTCTCAACATTGTGAGAGATGGTTTCTGGTATGAGATCTGAAAGATAACATTTCTAATCAATGAAAATAGGTTAAAGGGATTTATATAAAAAAGCCATCCAATGACACAGTAAGGACAATTAATTGGAGATACGCTGATTTATACTCACACTGAAGATCTCAGTGGTTCGATCCCTGATGTCTGATTGACAAATTGTATAGTCGTATTTGTAGGAGGTAGGGTGGAAGGCAGCAATGTGGGTGACACACACAATATGCTGGAGGAACTCCGAAGGGTTGCCAAAGGGTTGCGGCCTGAAACGTTGACTGTACTTTTTCCATAGATGCTGCCTGACCTGCTGAGTTCCTCCAGCATTTTGTGTGCGTGGCTTGGATTTCCAGCATTTGCAGATTTTCTCTTTCTAGTGTGGGTGACAGTCCTTCTGTAGGATGTGTGTCCATGGACACCATGTATCTGGGTATTTCCCTGCTGAACACTGGAAATCATTGCTTTCCTCAGACATCTGAGATATCATTTAAGAGTCTACCATGGTGTGTGGGTCTGGAACTACATGTCAGCCACAAATCTTAAGCACAGCACATCTGCTTCCCTGAGGATTTTAACAAATTAGATAGAGACTGAACCACAATTTGATGGTTTCTTGATCATCATCACTAATTATGTAGAATATTATATTATTAACCACATAACCATTTAACAATTACAGCACGGAAACAGGCCATCTCGGCCCTTCTAGTCTGTGCCGAACTCTTACTCTGACCTAGACCTACCAACCTGCACTCAGCCCATAACCCTCCATTCCTTTCCTGTCCATATATCTATCCAATTTAACTTTAAACGACAACATCGAACCTGCCTCAACCACTTCTGCTGGAAGCTCGTTCCACACAGCTACCACCTTCTGAGTGAAGAAGTTCCCCCTCATGTTACTCCTAAACTTTTGCCCTTTAACTCTCAACTCATGTCCTCTTGTTTGAATCTCCCCCACTCTCAATGGAAAAAGTCTAACCAGGTCAACTCTATCAATCTCCCTCATAATTTTAAATACCTCTATCAGGTCCCCCCTCAACCTTCTACACTCCAAAGAATAAAGACCCAACTTGTTCAACCTTCCTCTGTAACTTAGGTGCTGAAACCCAGGTAACATTCTAGTAAATCTCCTCTGTACCCGGTCTATTGTGATGGATGGATTTTAATTCCCTATATGGGTGCTGCAAGATTTGAATGTATGCTGTTGGAGTCCAGACTGGTTGTTTTCTGATTTCTCATGCTACTGTCATCTCCAGCTTCTCCTTCACAGTGCAAAGTAAATTTATTATCAAAGTACTATCTTTTCACCATATACTACCTTGAAATTCATTTTCTTGCAGGCAATTTCAGAAAAAAAAGAAATACTATAGAATTTTACAGAAACTATCCATGAACAGACAAAGACTGGCAAACACTAATCTGCAAAAGAAGACAATTTGTGCAGATAAAAATAAAACTCAGAACACGAGTTGTAAAGATTCCTTAAAGTGAATCTGTAGATTGAAAAATCAGTTCAGAGAAATGGCGGATAAAGTTGTCTATGCCAAATCAGGAGCCTAATGGTAATGAACCTGCTGGTGTTTTACGCCTCCTGCCCAATAGTAGTAATGAAGAGCAGTAACAGCCTGGAGGTGGGTGTCTTTGCTGATAGATGCTGCTTTCTTGTGGCAGCGCTCTGAGTAAGTGTTACAAGGGGCGATGGAAAAGGACACAAGTGCAGGACACAGACACGTAGGTAACATTAACAGAAGTGTATTTATTAACAATTGCAAAGAAGGCCAGGGAGCAAGGATTAGATGCCTACATGGACGTGATCATTGGACAACAAACTGGAGGAGCATGGACCCGGAGCTTGGACACAAAGCCTGGACTTGGACTCAGACACGGAGCTGGGACTCGGACCCGGACTCAGACACGGAGCTGGGACTCGGACCCGGACTCAGACACGGAGCTGGGACTCGGACCCGGACTCAGACATGGAGCCGAGACTTGGACTCGGACTCAGACGCAGAGCCGGGACTCGGACTTGGACACAGAGCCGGGGCTCAGACTCGGACACGGAGCTGGGACTCGGACTCGGACTCGGACTCAGACGCAGAGCCGGGACTCGGACTCGGACACAGAGCCGGGACTCGGACTCGGACACAGAGCCGGGGCTCGGACTCGGACTCGGACACGGAGCTGGGACGTGGACTCGGACACGGAGCTGGGACGTGGACTCGGACACGGAGCTGGGACTCGGACTTGGACACGGAGCCGGGGCTCGGACTCGGACTCGGACTCGGACACGGAGCTGGGACTCGGACTCGGACACGGAGCTGGGGCTCGGACTTGGACACGGAGCTGGGACTCGGACTCAGACGCAGAGCCGGGACTCGGACTTGGACACGGAGCTGGGACTCGGACTCGGACATGGAGCTGGGACTCGGACCCGGACTCAGACATGGAGCCGGGACTCGGACTCGGTCTCAGACGCAGAGCTGGGACTCGGACTTGGACACAGAGCCGGGGCTCAGACTCAGACTCAGACACAGAGCCGGGACTCGGACTCGGACATGGAGCTGGGACTTGGACTCGGACACGGAGCCGGGACTCGGACTTGGACACGGACACGTAGCTGGGACTCAGACTCGGACATGGAGCTGGGACTCGGACTCGGACACGGAGCCGGGGCTCTGACTTGGACACGGAGCCGGGACTCGGACTCGGAGCTGGGACTCAGACTCGGACTCAGACGCAGAGCCGGGACTCGGACTTGGACACGGAGCTGGGATTTGGACTCGGACTCAGACGCAGAGCCGGGACTCGGACTTGGACACGGAGCTGGGACTCGGACTCGGACTCAGACGCAGAGCCGGGACTCGGACTCGGACATGGAGCTGGGACTCGGACATGGAGCCGGGGCTCGGACTCAGACTCGGACATGGAGCTGGGACTCGGACACGGAGCTGGGGCTCGGACTCGGACTCAGACGCAGAGCCGGGACTCGGGCTTTGACATGGAGCTGGGACTCGGGCTTTGACATGGAGCTGGGACTCGGACTCAGACGCAGATGCAGAGCCAGAACTCGTTTGGACACGGAGCTGGGACTCGGACTTGGATACGAAGCCGGGGCTTGGACTCGGACACGGAGCTGGGACTCGGACTCGGACACGGAGCTGGGGCTTGGACTCGGACTTGGACACGGAGCCGGGACTCGGACTCGGACTTGGACTCAGACGCAGAGCCGGGACTCGGACATGGAGCCGGGACTCGGACTCGGACTCAGACGCAGAGCCGGGACTCGAACTTGGACATGGAGCTGGGACTCGGACTCGGACACGGAGCCGGGTCTCGGACTTGGACACGGAGTCGGGGCTCAGACTCGGACTTGGACACGGAGCCGGGACTCGGACTCGGACTCAGACGCAGAGCCGGGGACTCGGATTTGGACACGGAGCTGGGACTCGGACTTGGGCACTGAGCCGGGGCTCAGACTTGGACTCAGACGCAGAGCCGGGACTCGGACACGGAGCCGGGACTCGGACTTGGACACGGAGCCGTGGCTCGGACTCGGACACGGAGCTGGGACTCGAACTCGGACTCAGACACAGAGCCGGAACTCGGACTTGGACACAGAGCTGGGACTCGGACTTGGACACGGAGCTGGGACTCGGACTCAGACACGGAGCCGGGACTCGGACTCGGACTTGGACACGGAGCCGGGACTCGGACTCGGACACAGAGCTGGGACTCGGACTTGGACACGAGGCTGGGCCTCGGACTCGGACTCAGACGCAGAGCCGGGGCACGGACTCGGACATGGAGCTGGGACTCGGACTCGGACATGGAACCGGGGCTCGGACTCAGACTCGGACATGGAGCTGGGACTCGGACACGGAGCCGGGGCTCGGACTCGGACTCAGACGCAGAGCCGGGACTCGGACTTTGGCACGGAGCTGGGACTCGGACTCAGACTCAGATGCAGAGCCAGAACTCGGACTTGGACACGGAGCTGGGACTCGGACACGGAGCTGGGGCTCGGACTTGGACACGGAGCCGGGGCTTGGACACGGAGCTGGGACTCGGACACGGAGCCGGGGCTCGGACTCGGACTCAGACGCAGAGCCGGGACTCAGACTCAGACGCAGAGCCGGGAGTCGGACTCGGACACGGAGCTGGGACTTGGACTCGGACACGGAGCCGGGGCTCGGACTTGGACACGGAGCCGGGGCTCGGACTCGGTCTCGGACATGCGGGACTCGGACATGGAGTTGGGACTCGAACTCGGACTCGGAGCTGGGACTCGAACTCGGACTCAGATGCAGAGCCGGGACTCGGACTCAGATGCAGAGCCGGGACTCGGACTTGGACACGGAGCTGGGACTCGGACTTGGACATAGAGCTGGGACTCGGACTCAGACGCAGAGCCGGGACTCGGACTCGGACACGGAGCTGGGGCTTGGACTCGGACTTGGACACCGAGCTGGGACTCGGACTCGGACTCGGAGCTGGGGCTTGGACTCGGACTTGGACACGGAGCCGGGACTCGGACTCGGACACGGAGCCGGGACTCGGATTCGGACTCGGACTCAGACGCAGAGCCGCGACTCGAACATGGACATGGAGCTGGGACTCGGACTCGGACATGGAGCCGGGACTCGGACTCGGACTCGGACACGGAGCTGGGGCTCGGACATGTACATGGAGCCGGGGCTTGGACTCGGACACGGAGCTGGGACTCAAACTCGGACTCAGACGCAGAGCCGGGACTCGGACTTGGACACGGAGCTGGGATTTGGACTCGGACTCAGACGCAGAGCCGGGACGTGGACTTAGATACGGAGCTGGGACTCGAACTAGGACTCAGACGCAGAGCCGGGACTCGGACTTGGACACGGAGCTGGGACTTGGACTCGGACTCGGACTCAGACGCAGAGCCGGGACTCGGACTCGGACATGGAGCTGGGACTCGGACTCGGACATGGAGCCGGGGCTCGGACTCAGACTCGGACATGGAGCTGGGACTCGGACTCGGACACGGAGCTGGGGCTCGGACTCGGACTCAGACGCAGAGCCGGGACTCGGGCTTTGACATGGAGCTGGGACTCGGACTCAGACTCAGATGCAGAGCCAGAACTCGGCTTGGACACGGAGCTGGGACTCGGACACGGAGCTGGGGCTCGGACTTGGATACGAAGCCGGGGCTTGGACTTGGACACGGTGCTGGGACTCGGACTCGGACACGGACATGGAGCTGGGACTCGGACTCGGACTCGGACATGGAGCTGGGACTCGGACTCGGACACAGAGCTGGGACTCGGACTCGGACACAGAGCTGGGACTCGGACTCGGACTCAGACGCAGAGCCAGGACTCGGAGTCGGACACGGTGCTGGGACTCGGACTTGGACACGGAGCCGGGACTCGGACTTGGACACGGAGCCGGGACTCGGACATGGTGCTGGGACTCGGACTCGGACACGGAGCCGGGGCTCGGACTTGGACACGGAGCCGGGGCTCGGACTCGGACTTGGACACGGAGCTGGGACTCGGACTCGGACACAGAGCTGGGACTCGGACTAGGACACAGAGCTGGGACTCGGACTCGGACACGGAGCTGGTGCTCGGACTTGGACATCGGGCCGGGGCTTGGACTCGGACACAGAGCTGGGACTCGGACACGGAGCCGGGGCTCGGACTTGGACTCAGACGCAGAGCCGGGAGTCGGACTCGGACACGGAGCTGGGACTCGGACTCGGACGCGGAGCCGGGGCTCGGACTCGGACACGGAGCCGGGACTCGGACTTGGACTCGGACATGCGGGACTCGGACTCGGACATGAAGCTGGGACTCGAACTCGGAGTCAGAGCTGGGACTCGAACTCGGAGTCAGAGCTGGGACTCGAACTCGGACTCAGATGCAGAGCCGGGACTCGGACTTGGACACGGAGCTGGGACTCGGACTTGGACATGGAGCTGGGACACGGACTCAGACGCAGAGCCGGGAGTCGGACTCGGACACGGAGCCGGGACTCGGACTCGGACACGGAGCCAGGACTCGGACTTGGACTCGGACATGCGGGACTCGGACATGGAGCTGGGACTCGAACTCGGACTCAGAGCTGGGACTCGAACTAGGACTCAGATGCAGAGCCGGGACTCGGACTTGGACACGGAGCTGGGACTCGGACTCGGACTCAGACGCAGAGCCGGGACTCGGACTTGGACATGGAGCTGGGACTCGGACTCGGACACGGAGCCGGGGCTCGGACTCGGACTCGGACACGGAGCTGGGACTCGAACTCGGACGCAGAGCCGGAACTCGGACTTGGACGCAGAGCCGGAACTCGGACTTGGACACAGAGCTGGGACTCGGACTTGGACATGGAGCTGGGACTCGGACTCAGATGCAGAGCCGGGACTCGGACTTGGACACGGAGCTGGGACTCGGACTCGGACACGGAGCCGGGGCTCGGACTTGGACTTGGACGCAGAGCCGGGACTCGGACTCAGATGCAGAGCCGGGAGTCGGACTCGGACACAGAGCTGGGACTCGGACTTCGACACAGAACCGGGGCTTGGACTCGGACACGGAGCTGGGGCTCAGACTTGGACACAGAGCTGGGACTCGGACTCGGACACAGAGCTGGGACTCGGACTCGGACACGGAGCTGGGACTCGGACTCAGACGGAGAGCCAGGACTCGGACTTGGACACGGTGCTGGGACTCGGACTCGGACACGGAGCCGGGACTCGGACTTGGACACGGAGCCGGGACTCGGACTCGGACTTGGACACGGTGCTGGGACTCGGACTCGGACACGGAGCCGGGGCTCGGAGTTGGACACGGAGCCGGGGCTCGGAGTTGGACACGGAGCCGGGGCTGGGACTCGGACTTGGACACGGAGCCGGGGCTCGGAGTTGGACATGGAGCTGGGACTCGGACTCGGACACGGAGCCAAGACTCGGACTAGGTTTCGGACACGGAGCTGGGGCTCGGACTTGGACATGGAGCCGGGGCTTGGACTCGGACACGGAGCTGGGACACGGACTTGGACACGGAGCCGGGGCTCGGACTCGGACTCAGACGCAGAGCCGGGAGTCGGACTCGGACACGGAGCCGGGGCTCGGACTCGGACACGGAGCCGGGGCTCGGACTCGGACACGGAGCCGGGGCTCGGACTCGGACTCGGACATGCGGGACTCGGACTCGGACATGGAGCTGGGACTCGAACTCGGACTCAGAGCTGGGACTCGAACTAGGACTCAGATGCAGAGCCGGGACTCGGACTTGGACACGGAGCTGGGACTCGGACTCGGACTCGGACTCAGACGCAGAGCCGGGACTCGGACTTGGACATGGAGCTGGGACTCGGACTCGGACACGGAGCCGGGGCTCGGACTCGGACACGGAGCTGGGACTCGAACTCGGACTCGGACGCAGAGCCGGAACTCGGACTTGGACACAGAGCTGGGACTCGGACTTGGACATGGAGCTGGGACTCGGACTCAGATGCAGAGCCGGGACTCGGACTTGGACACGGAGCTGGGACTCGGACACGGAGCCGGGGCTCGGACTTGGACGCAGAGCCGGGACTCGGACTCAGATGCAGAGCCGGGAGTCGGACTCGGACACAGAGCTGGGACTCGGACTTCGACACAGAACCGGGGCTTGGACTCGGACTCGGACACGGAGCTGGGGCTCAGACTTGGACACAGAGCTGGGACTCGGACACAGAGCTGGGACTCGGACTCGGACACAGAGCTGGGACTCGGACTCGGACACGGAGCTGGGACTCGGACTCAGACGGAGAGCCAGGACTCGGACTTGGACTCGGTGCTGGGACTCGGACTCGGACACGGAGCCGGGACTCGGACTCGGACACGGAGCCGGGACTCGGACTTGGACACGGTGCTGGGACTCGGACTCGGACACGGAGCCGGGGCTCGGAGTTGGACACGGAGCCGGGGCTCGGAGTTGGTCACGGAGCCGGGGCTCGGAGTTGGACACGGAGCCGGGGCTCGGAGTTGGACACGGAGCCGGGGTCGGAGTTGGACACGGAGCCGGGGCTGGGACTCGGACTTGGACACGGAGCCGGGGCTCGGAGTTGGACATGGAGCTGGGACTCGGACTCGGACACGGAGCCAAGACTCGGACTAGGTTTCGGACACGGAGCTGGGGCTCGGACTTGGACACGGAGCCGGGGCTCGGACTCGGACTCAGACGCAGAGCCGGGAGTCGGACTCGGACACGGAGCCGGGACTGGACTCGGACACGGAGCCGGGGCTCGGACTCGGACATGGAGCCGGGGCTCGGACTCGGACACGGAGCCGGGGCTCGGACTCGGACACGGAGCCGGGGCTCGGACTCGGACATGCGGGACTCGGACATGGAGCTGGGACTCGAACTCGGACTCAGAGCTGGGACTCGAACTCGGACTCAGATGCAGAGCCGGGACTCGGACTTGGACACGGAGCTGGGACTCGCACTTGGACATGGAGCTGGGACTCGGACTCAGACGCAGAGCCGGGACTCGGACACGAAGCTGGGGCTCAGACTTGGACACGGAGCCGGGGCTTGGACTCGGACACGGACTCAGACGCAGAGCCGGGGCTCGGACTCGGACACGGAGCTGGGGCTCCGAGTTGGATACGGAGCCGGGGCTTGGACTCGGACACGGAGCTGGGAGTCGGACTCGGACACAGAGCTGGGACTCGGACTCGGACACGGAGCTGGGACTCGGACACGGAGCTGGGACTCGGACACGGAGCTGGGACTCGGACTCGGACACGGAGCTGGGACTCGGACTCGGACACGGAGCTGGGACTCGGACTCGGACTCAGACGCAGAGCCAGGACTCGGAGTCGGACACGGTGCTGGGACTCGGACTCGGACACGGTGCTGGGACTCGGACTCGGACACGGTGCTGGGACTCGGACTCGGACACGGTGCTGGGACTCGGACTCGGACACGGAGTCGGGACTCGGACTCGGACTTGGACACGGAGCCGGGACTCGGACTCGGACTTGGACACGGTGCTGGGACTCGGACTCGGACTTGGACACGGTGCTGGGACTCGGACTTGGACACGGAGCCGGGGCTCGTACTCGGACTCGGACACACACGCAGAGCCGGGGCTCGGACTCGGACACGGAGCTGGGACTCGGACTCGGACACGGAGCTGGGACTCGGACTAGGACACAGAGCTGGGACTCGGACACGGAGCTGGGGCTCGGACTTGGACATGGGGCCGGGGCTTGGACTCGGACACGGAGCTGGGACACGGACACGGAGCCGGGGCTCGGACTCGGACTCAGACGCAGAGCCGGGAGTCGGACTCGGACACGGAGCCGGGACTCGGACTCGGACACGGAGCCGGGGCTCGGACTCGGACACGGAGTCGGGACTCGGACTTGGACTCGGACATGCGGGACTCGGACTCGGACATGGAACTGGGACTCGAACTCAGAGCTGGTACTCGAACTCGGACTCAGATGCAGAGCCGGGACTCGGACTTGGACACGGAGCTGGGTCTCGGACTTGGACATGGAGCTGAGACACGGACTCAGACGCAGAGCCGGGACTCGGACTCGGACACGGAGCTGGGGCTTGGACTCGGACTTGGACACGGAGCTGGGACTCGGACTCGGACTTGGACTCAGACGCAGAGCCGGGAGTCGGACTCGGACACGGAGCCGGGGCTCGGACTCGGACACGGAGCCGGGACTCGGACTTGGACTCGGACATGCGGGACTTGGACTCGGACATGGAGTTGGGACTCGAACTCGGACTCAGAGCTGGGACTCGAACTCGGACTCAGATGCAGAGCCGGGACTCGGACTTGGACACGGAGCTGGGACTCGGACTTGGACATGGAGCTGGGACACGGACTCAGACGCAGAGCCGGGACTCGGACTCAGACACGGAGCTGGGGCTTGGACTCGGACTTGGACACGGAGCCGGGACTCGGACTCGGACTTGGACTCAGACGCAGAGCCGGGACTCGGACTTGGACACGGAGCCGGGGCTCGGACTCGGACTTGGACTCAGACGCAGAGCCGGGACTCGGACACGGAGCCGGGTCTCGGACTCGGACTTGGACATGGAGTCGGGTCTCAGACTCGGACTTGGACACGGAGCCGGGACTCGGACTCGGACTCAGACGCAAGCCGGGGACTCGGACTTGGACACGGAGCTGGGACTCGGACTTGGACACGGAGCCGGGGCTCGGACTCGGACTTGGACACGGAGCCGGGGCTCGGACTCGGACTCAGATGCAGAGCCGGGACTCGGACTTGGACACGGAGCTGGGACTCGGACTCGGACTCAGACGCAGAGCCGGGACTCGGACTTGGACATGGAGCTGGGACTCGGACACGGAGCTGGGACTCGAACTCGGACTCGGACGCAGAGCCGGAACTCGGACTTGGACACAGAGCTGGGACTCGGACTTGGACATGGAGCTGGGACTCGGACTCAGATGCAGAGCCGGGACTCGGACTCAGATGCAGAGCCGGGACTCGGACTTGGACACGGAGCTGGGACTCGGACTCGGACACGGAGCCGGGGCTCGGACTTGGACTTGGACGCAGAGCCGGGACTCGGACTCAGATGCAGAGCCGGGAGTCGGACTCGGACACAGAGCTGGGACTCGGACTTCGACACAGAACCGGGGCTTGGACTCGGACTCGGACACGGAGCTGGGGCTCAGACTTGGACACAGAGCTGGGACTCGGACTCGGACACAGAGCTGGGACTCGGACTCGGACACAGAGCTGGGACTCGGACTCGGACACGGAGCTGGGACTCGGACTCGGACTCAGACGGAGAGCCAGGACTCGGACTTGGACACGGTGCTGGGACTCGGACTCGGACACGGAGCCGGGACTCGGACATGGAGCTGGGATTCGGACTCGGACACAGAGCTGGGACTCGGACTCGGACACAGAGCTGGGACTCGGACTCGGACACAGAGCTGGGACTCGGACTCGGACTCAGACGCAGAGCCAGGACTCGGAGTCGGACACGGTGCTGGGACTCGGACTTGGACACGGAGCCGGGACTCGGACTCGGACTTGGACACGGAGCCGGGACTCGGACTCGGACTTGGACATGGTGCTGGGACTCGGACACGGAGCCGGGGCTCGGACTTGGACACGGAGCCGGGGCTCGGACTCAGACTTGGACACGGAGCCGGGGCCCGTACTCGGACTCAGACGCAGAGCCGGGGCTCGGACTCGGACACGGAGCTGGGACTCGGACTCGGACACAGAGCTGGGACTCGGACTAGGACACAGAGCTGGGACTCGGACTCGGACACGGAGCTGGTGCTCGGACTTGGACATCGGGCCGGGGCTTGGACTCGGACACAGAGCTGGGACTCGGACTCGGACACGGAGCCGGGGCTCGGACTTGGACTCAGACGCAGAGCCGGGAGTCGGACTCGGACACGGAGCTGGGACTCGGACACGGAGCCGGGGCTCGGACTCGGACACGGAGCCGGGACTCGGACTTGGACTCGGACATGCGGGACTCGGACATGGAGCTGGGACTCGAACTCGGAGTCAGAGCTGGGACTCGAACTCAGATGCAGAGCCGGGACTCGGACTTGGACACGGAGCTGGGACTCGGACTTGGACATGGAGCTGGGACACGGACTCAGACGCAGAGCCGGGAGTCGGACTCGGACACGGAGCCGGGACTCGGACACGGAGCCGGGGCTCGGACTCGGACACGGAGCCAGGACTCGGACTTGGACTCGGACATGCGGGACTCGGACATGGAGCTGGGACTCGAACTCGGACTCAGAGCTGGGACTCGAACTAGGACTCAGATGCAGAGCCGGGACTCGGACTTGGACACGGAGCTGGGACTCGGACTCGGACTCAGACGCAGAGCCGGGACTCGGACTTGGACATGGAGCTGGGACTCGGACTCGGACACGGAGCCGGGGCTCGGACTCGGACACGGAGCTGGGACTCGAACTCGGACTCGGACGCAGAGCCGGAACTCGGACTTGGACACAGAGCTGGGACTCGGACTTGGACATGGAGCTGGGACTCGGACTCAGATGCAGAGCCGGGACTCGGACTTGGACACGGAGCCGGGGCTCGGACTCGGACACGGAGCCGGGACTCGGACTTGGACTCGGACATGCGGGACTCGGACATGGAGCTGGGACTCGAACTCGGAGTCAGAGCTGGGACTCGAACTCAGATGCAGAGCCGGGACTCGGACTTGGACACGGAGCTGGGACTCGGACTTGGACACGGAGCTGGGACTCGGACTTGGACATGGAGCTGGGACACGGACTCAGACGCAGAGCCGGGAGTCGGACTCGGACACGGAGCCGGGACTCGGACTCGGACACGGAGCCGGGGCTCGGACTCGGACACGGAGCCAGGACTCGGACTTGGACTCGGACATGCGGGACTCGGACATGGAGCTGGGACTCGAACTCGGACTCAGAGCTGGGACTCGAACTAGGACTCAGATGCAGAGCCGGGACTCGGACTTGGACACGGAGCTGGGACTCGGACTCGGACTCAGACGCAGAGCCGGGACTCGGACTTGGACATGGAGCTGGGACTCGGACTCGGACACGGAGCCGGGGCTCGGACTCGGACACGGAGCTGGGACTCGAACTCGGACTCGGACGCAGAGCCGGAACTCGGACTTGGACACAGAGCTGGGACTCGGACTTGGACATGGAGCTGGGACTCGGACTCAGATGCAGAGCCGGGACTCGGACTTGGACACGGAGCTGGGACTCGGACTCGGACACGGAGCCGGGGCTCGGACTTGGACGCAGAGCCGGGACTCGGACTCAGATGCAGAGCCGGGAGTCGGACTCGGACACAGAGCTGGGACTCGGACTTCGACACAGAACCGGGGCTTGGACTCGGACTCGGACACGGAGCTGGGGCTCAGACTTGGACACAGAGCTGGGACTCGGACACAGAGCTGGGACTCGGACTCGGACTCGGACACAGAGCTGGGACTCGGACTCGGACTCGGACACAGAGCTGGGACTCGGACTCGGACTCGGACACAGAGCTGGGACTCGGACTCGGACACAGAGCTGGGACTCGGACTCGGACACAGAGCTGGGACTCGGACTCGGACACGGAGCTGGGACTCGGACTCAGACGGAGAGCCAGGACTCGGACTTGGACACGGTGCTGGGACTCGGACTCGGACACGGAGCCGGGACTCGGACTCGGACATGGAGCTGGGATTCGGACTCGGACACAGAGCTGGGACTCGGACTCGGACACAGAGCCTGGACTCGGACTCAGACGCAGAGCCAGGACTCGGAGTCGGACACGGTGCTGGGACTCGGACTTGGACACGGAGCCGGGACTCGGACTCGGACTTGGACACGGAGCCGGGACTCGGACTCGGACTTGGACATGGTGCTGGGACTCGGATTCGGACACGGAGCCGGGGCTCGGACTTGGACACGGAGCCGGGGCTCGGACTCGGACTTGGACACGGAGCCGGGGCTCGTACTCGGACTCAGACGCAGAGCCGGGGCTCGGACTCGGACACGGAGCTGGGACTCGGACTCGGACACAGAGCTGGGACTCGGACTAGGACACAGAGCTGGGACTCGGACTCGGACACGGAGCTGGTGCTCGGACTTGGACATCGGGCCGGGGCTTGGACTCGGACACAGAGCTGGGACTCGGACTCGGACACGGAGCCGGGGCTCGGACTTGGACTCAGACGCAGAGCCGGGAGTCGGACTCGGACACGGAGCTGGGACTCGGACTCGGACACGGAGCCGGGGCTAGAACTCGGACACGGAGCCGGGACTCGGACTTGGACTCGGACATGCGGGACTCGGACTCGGACATGCGGGACTCGGACTCGGACATGCGGGACTCGGACTCGGACATGGAGCTGGGACTCGAACTCGGAGTCAGAGCTGGGATTCGAACTCGGACTCAGATGCAGAGCCGGGACTCGGATTGGACACGGAGCTGGGACTCGGACTTGGACATGGAGCTGGGACACGGACTCAGACGCAGAGCCGGGAGTCGGACTCGGACACGGAGCCGGGACTCGGACTCGGACACGGAGCCGGGGCTCGGACTCGGACACGGAGCCAGGACTCGGACTTGGACTCGGACATGCGGGACTCGGACTCGGACATGGAGCTGGGACTCGAACTCGGACTCAGAGCTGGGACTCGAACTCGGACTCAGAGCTGGGACTCGAACTAGGACTCAGATGCAGAGCCGGGACTCGGACTTGGACACGGAGCTGGGACTCGGACTCGGACTCAGACGCAGAGCCGGGACTCGGACTTGGACATGGAGCTGGGACTCGGACTCGGACACAGAGCTGGGACTCGGACTTCGACACAGAACCGGGGCTTGGACTCGGACTCGGACACGGAGCTGGGGCTCAGACTTGGACACAGAGCTGGGACTCGGACTCGGACACAGAGCTGGGACTCGGACTCGGACTCGGACACAGAGCTGGGACTCGGACTCGGACACGGAGCTGGGACTCGGACTCGGACTCAGACGGAGAGCCAGGACTCGGACTTGGACACGGTGCTGGGACTCGGACTCGGTCACGGAGCCGGGACTCGGACTCGGACTTGGACACGGAGCCGGGACTCGGACTTGGACACGGTGCTGGGACTCGGACTCGGACACGGAGCCGGGGCTCGGAGTTGGACACGGAACCGGGGCTCGGAGTTGGACACGGAGCCGGGGCTGGGACTCGGACTTGGACACGGAGCCGGGGCTCGGAGTTGGACATGGAGCTGGGACTCGGACTCGGACACGGAGCCAAGACTCGGACACGGAGCCAAGACTCGGACTAGGTTTCGGACACGGAGCTGGGGCTCGGACTTGGACATGGAGCCGGGGCTTGGACTCGGACACGGAGCTGGGACACGGACTTGGACACGGAGCCGGGGCTCGGACTCAGACGCAGAGCCGGGAGTCGGACTCGGACACGGAGCCGGGGCTCGGACTCGGACACGGAGCCGGGGCTCGGACTCGGACTCGGACATGCGGGACTCGGACTCGGACATGGAGCTGGGACTCGAACTCGGACATGGAGCTGGGACTCGAACTCGGACATGGAGCTGGGACTCGAACTCGGACTCAGATGCAGAGCCGGGACTCGGACTTGGACACGGAGCTGGGACTCGCACTTGGACATGGAGCTGGGACTCGGACTCAGACGCAGAGCCGGGACTCGGACTCGGACACGAAGCTGGGGCTCAGACTTGGACACGGAGCCGGGGCTTGGACTCGGACACGGACTCAGACGCAGAGCCGGGGCTCGGACTCGGACACGGAGCTGGGGCTCCGAGTTGGATACGGAGCCGGGGCTTGGACTCGGACTCGGACACGGAGCCGGGGCTCGGAATCGGACTCGGACACAAAGCTGGGACTCGGACTCGGACTCGGACACGGAGCTGGGACTCGGACTCGGACTCAGACGCAGAGCCAGGACTCGGAGTCGGACACGGTGCTGGGACTCGGACACGGAGTCGGGACTCGGACTCGGACTTGGACACGGAGCCGGGACTCGGACTCGGACTTGGACACGGTGCTGGGACTCGGACTCGGACACGGAGCCGGGGCTCGGACTTGGACACGGAGCCGGGGCTCGGACTCGGACTTGGACAGGGAGCCGGGGCTCGTACTCGGACACACACGCAGAGCCGGGGCTCGGACTCGGACACGGAGCTGGGACTCGGACTCGGACACGGAGCTGGGACTCGGACTCGGACACGGAGCTGGGACTCGGACTCGGACACAGAGCTGGGACTCGGACTAGGACACAGAGCCGGGGCTCGGACTCGGACTCAGACGCAGAGCCGGGAGTCGGACTCGGACACGGAGCCGGGACTCGGACACGGAGCCGGGACTCGGACATGCGGGACTCGGACTCGGACATGGAACTGGGACTGGAACTCGGACTCAGAGCTGGTACTCGAACTCGGACTCAGATGCAGAGCCGGGACTCGGACTTGGACACGGAGCTGGGTCTCGGACTTGGACATGGAGCTGAGACACGGACTCAGACGCAGAGCCGGGACTCGGACTCGGACACGGAGCTGGGGCTTGGACTCGGACTTGGACACGGAGCTGGGACTCGGACTCGGACTTGGACTCAGACGCAGAGCCGGGAGTCGGACTCGGACACGGAGCCGGGGCTCGGACTCGGACACGGAGCCGGGACTCGGACTTGGACTCGGACATGCGGGACTTGGACTCGGACATGGAGTTGGGACTCGAACTCGGACTCAGAGCTGGGACTCGAACTCGGACTCAGATGCAGAGCCGGGACTCGGACTTGGACACGGAGCTGGGACTCGGACTTGGACATGGAGCTGGGACACGGACTCAGACGCAGAGCCGGGACTCGGACTCAGACACGGAGCTGGGGCTTGGACTCGGACTTGGACACGGAGCCGGGACTCGGACTCGGACTTGGACTCAGACGCAGAGCCGGGACTCGGACTTGGACTCAGACGCAGAGCCGGGACTCGGACTTGGACACGGAGCCGGGGCTCGGACTCGGACATGGAGCCGGGACTCGGACTCGGACTCAGACGCAGAGCCGGGACTCGGACTCAGACGCAGAGCCGGGACTCGAACTTGGACATGGAGCTGGGACTCGGACTCGGACACGGAGCCGGGTCTCGGACTCGGACTTGGACATGGAGTCGGGTCTCAGACTCGGACTTGGACACGGAGCCGGGACTCGGACTCGGACTCAGACGCAGAGCCGGGGACTCGGACTTGGACACGGAGCTGGGACTCGGACTTGGACACGGAGCCGGGGCTCGGACTCGGACTCAGATGCAGAGCCGGGACTCGGACTTGGACACGGAGCTGGGACTCGGACTCGGACTCAGACGCAGAGCCGGGACTCGGACTTGGACATGGAGCTGGGACTCGGACTCGGACACGGAGCCGGGGCTCGGACTCGGACTCGGACACGGAGCTGGGACTCGAACTCGGACTCGGACGCAGAGCCGGAACTCGGACTTGGACACAGAGCTGGGACTCGGACTTGGACATGGAGCTGGGACTCGGACTCAGATGCAGAGCCGGGACTCGGACTTGGACACGGAGCTGGGACTCGGACTCGGACACGGAGCCGGGGCTCGGACTTGGACTTGGACGCAGAGCCGGGACTCGGACTCAGATGCAGAGCCGGGAGTCGGACTCGGACACAGAGCTGGGACTCGGACTTCGACACAGAACCGGGGCTTGGACTCGGACACGGAGCTGGGGCTCAGACTTGGACACAGAGCTGGGACTCGGACTCGGACACAGAGCTGGGTATCGGACTCGGACACAGAGCTGGGACTCGGAATCGGACACGGAGCTGGGACTCGGACTCGGACTCAGACGGAGAGCCAGGACTCGGACTTGGACACGGTGCTGGGACTCGGACTCGGACACGGAGCCGGGACTCGGACTTGGACACGGAGCCGGGACTCGGACTCGGACTTGGACACGGTGCTGGGACTCGGACACGGAGCCGGGGCTCGGAGTTGGACACGGAGCCGGGGCTGGGACTCGGACTTGGACACGGAGCCGGGGCTCGGAGTTGGACATGGAGCTGGGACTCGGACTCGGACACAGAGCTGGGTATCGGACTCGGACACAGAGCTGGGACTCGGAATCGGACACGGAGCTGGGACTCGGACTCGGACTCAGACGGAGAGCCAGGACTCGGACTTGGACACGGTGCTGGGACTCGGACTCGGACACGGAGCCGGGACTCGGACTTGGACACGGAGCCGGGACTCGGACTCGGACTTGGACACGGTGCTGGGACTCGGACACGGAGCCGGGGCTCGGAGTTGGACACGGAGCCGGGGCTGGGACTCGGACTTGGACACGGAGCCGGGGCTCGGAGTTGGACATGGAGCTGGGACTCGGACTCGGACACGGAGCCAAGACTCGGACTAGGTTTCGGACACGGAGCTGGGGCTCGGACTTGGACATGGAGCCGGGGCTCGGACTCGGACTCAGACGCAGAGCCGGGAGTCGGACTCGGACACGGAGCCGGGGCTCGGACTCGGACTCAGACGCAGAGCCGGGAGTCGGACTCGGACCCGGAGCCGGGGCTCGGACTCGGACTCAGACGCAGAGCCGGGAGTCGGACTCGGACACGGAGCCGGGGCTCGGACTCGGACACGGAGCCGGGGCTCGGACTCGGACACGGAGCCGGGGCTCGGACTCGGACATGCGGGACTCGGACATGCGGGACTCGGACATGGAGCTGGGACTCGAACTCGGACTCAGAGCTGGGACTCGAACTCGGACTCAGATGCAGAGCCGGGACTCGGACTTGGACACGGAGCTGGGACTCGCACTTGGACATGGAGCTGGGACTCGGACTCAGACGCAGAGCCGGGACTCGGACACGAAGCTGGGGCTCCGAGTTGGATACGGAGCCGGGGCTTGAACTCGGACACGGAGCTGGGAGTCGGACTCGGACACGGAGCCGGGGCTCGGAATCGGACTCGGACACAGAGCTGGGACTCGGACTCGGACACGGAGCTGGGACTCGGACTCGGACACGGAGCTGGGACTCGGACTCGGACTCAGACGCAGAGCCAGGACTCGGAGTCGGACACGGTGCTGGGACTCGGTCTCGGACACGGAGTCGGGACTCGGACTCGGACTTGGACACGGAGCCGGGACTCGGACTCGGACTTGGACACGGTGCTGGGACTCGGACACGGAGCCGGGGCTCGGACTTGGACACGGAGCCGGGGCTCGGACTCGGACTTGGACACGGAGCCGGGGCTCGTACTCGGACTCGGACACACACGCAGAGCCGGGGCTCGGACTCGGACACGGAGCTGGGACTCGGACTCGGACACAGAGCTGGGACTCGGACTAGGACACAGAGCTGGGACTCGGACACGGAGCTGGGGCTCGGACTTGGACATGGGGCCGGGGCTTGGACTCGGACACGGAGCTGGGACTCGGACACGGAGCTGGGACTCGGACACGGAGCCGGGGCTCGGACTCGGACTCAGACGCAGAGCCGGGAGTCGGACTCGGACACGGAGCCGGGACTCGGACTCGGACACGGAGCCGGGGCTCGGACTCGGATACGGAGTCGGGACTCGGACATGCGGGACTCGGACTCGGACATGGAACTGGGACTCGAACTCGGACTCAGAGCTGGTACTCGAACTCGGACTCAGATGCAGAGCCGGGACTCGGACTTGGACACGGAGCTGGGTCTCGGACTTGGACACGGAGCTGGGTCTCGGACTTGGACATGGAGCTGAGACACGGACTCAGACGCAGAGCCGGGACTCGGACACGGAGCTGGGGCTTGGACTCGGACTTGGACACGGAGCTGGGACTCGGACTTGGACTCAGACGCAGAGCCGGGAGTCGGACTCGGACACGGAGCCGGGACTCGGACTCGGACACGGAGCCGGGGCTCGGACTCGGACACGGAGCCGGGACTCGGACTTGGACATGCGGGACTTGGACTCGGACATGGAGTTGGGACTCGAACTCGGACTCAGAGCTGGGACTCGAACTCGGACTCAGATGCAGAGCCGGGACTCGGACTTGGACACGGAGCTGGGACTCGGACTTGGACACGGAGCTGGGACTCGGACTTGGACATGGAGCTGGGACACGGACTCAGACGCAGAGCCGGGACTCGGACTCAGACACGGAGCTGGGGCTTGGACTCGGACTTGGACACGGAGCCGGGACTCGGACTCGGACTTGGACTCAGACGCAGAGCCGGGACTCGGACTTGGACACGGAGCCGGGGCTCGGACTCGGACATGGAGCCGGGACTCGGACTCGGACTCAGACGCAGAGCCGGGACTCGAACTTGGACATGGAGCTGGGACTCGGACTCGGAGCCGGGTCTCGGACTCGGACTTGGACATGGAGTCGGGGCTCAGACTCGGACTTGGACACGGAGCCGGGACTCGGACTCGGACTCAGACGCAGAGCCGGGGACTCGGACTTGGACACGGAGCTGGGACTCGGACTTGGACACGGAGCTGGGACTCGGACTTGGACACGGAGCCGGGGCTCAGACTCGGACTCGGACTCAGACGCAGAGCCGGGACTCGGACTTGGACACAGAGCTGGGACTCGGACTTGGACATGGAGCTGGGACTCGGACTCAGATGCAGAGCCGGGACTCGGACTTGGACACGGAGCTGGGACTCGGACTCGGACACGGAGCCGGGGCTCGGACTTGGACTTTGACGCAGAGCCGGGACTCGGACTTTGACGCAGAGCCGGGACTCGGACTCAGATGCAGAGCCGGGAGTCGGACTCGGACTCAGATGCAGAGCCGGGAGTCGGACTCGGACACAGAGCTGGGACTCGGACTCGGACACAGAACCGGGGCTTGGACTCGGACTCGGACACGGAGCTGGGGCTCAGACATGGACACGGAGCCGGGGCTTGGACTCGGACACGGAGCTGGGACTCGGACACGGAGCCGGGGCTCGGACTCGGACTCGGACACGGAGCTGGGACTCAGACTCGGACTCAGACGCAGAGCCGGGGCTCGGACTTGGACTCGGACACAGAGCTGGGACTCGGACTCGGACACAGAGCTGGGACTCGGACTCGGACACGGAGCTGGGACTCGGACTCTTGACTCAGACGCCGAGCCAGGACTCGGAGTCGGACACGGTGCTGGGACTCGGACTCGGACACGAAGCCGGGACTCGGACTCGGACTTGGACACGGAGCCGGGACTCGGACTCGGACATGGACACGGAGCTGGGGCTCGTACACGGACTCGGACGCAGAGCCGGGACTCGGACTTGGACACGAAGCTGGGATTCGGACTTGGACACGGAGCCGGGGCTCGGACTTGGACACGGAGCCGGGGCTCGGACTTGGACACGGAGCCGGGGCTCGGACTTGGACACGGAGCCGGGGCTCGGACTTGGACACGGAGCCGGGGCTCGGACTCGGAATTGGACACGGAGCCGGGTCTCGGACTGGGACACGGAGTCGGGGCTCAGACTCGGACTTGGACACGGAGCCGGGACTCGGACTCAGACGCAGAGCCGGGACTCGGACTTGGACACGGAGCCGGGGCTCGGACTCGGACATGGAGCCGGGACTCGGACTTGGACACGGTGCCGGGGCTCAGACTCGGACATGGAGCCAGGACTCGGACTCGGACCCAGACGCAGAGCCGGGACTCGAACTTGGACATGACGCTGGGACTCGGACTCAGACGCAGAGCCGGGACTCGGACTTGGACACGAAGCTGGGGCTCAGACTTGGACACGGAGCCGGGGCTTGGACTCGGACACGGACTCAGACGCAGAGCCGGGGCTCGGACTCGGACACGGAGCTGGGGCTCCGACTTGGACACGGAGCCGGGGCTTGGACTCGGACACGGAGCTGGGACTCGGACTCGGACACGGAGCCGGGGCTCGGAATCGGACTCGGACACAGAGCTGGGACTCGGACTCGGACACGGAGCTGGGACTCGGACTCAGACGCAGAGCCGGGGCTCGGACTCGGAGCTGGGACTCGGACTCGGACACAGAGCTGGGACTCGGACTCGGACACAGAGCTGGGACTCGGACTCGGACACGGAGCCGGGGCTCGGACTCGAACATGGAGCCGGGACTCGGACTCGGACTCAGACGCAGAGCCGGGACTCGGACTCAGACGCAGAGCCGGGACTCGGACTCGGACTCAGACGCAGAGCCGGGACTCGGACTCGGACACGGAGCTGGGGCTCGGACTTGGACACGGAGCTGGGGCTCAGACTTGGACACGGAGCCGGGGCTTGGACTCGGACACGGACTCAGACGCAGAGCCGGGGCTCGGACTCGGACACGGAGCTGGGGCTCAGACTTGGACACGGAGCCGGGGTTGGACTCGGACACGGAGCTGGGACTCGGACTTGGACACGGAGTCGGGGTTCGGACTCGGACTCGGACACAGAGCCGGGGCTCGGACTCGGACATGGAGCTGGGACTCGGACTCGGACACAGAGCTGGGACTCGGACTCGGACACAGAGCTGGGACTCGGACTCGGACTCAGACGCAGAGCCAGGACTCGGAGTCGGACACGGTGCTGGGACTCGGACTTGGACACGGAGCCGGGACTCGGACTCGGACTTGGACACGGAGCCGGGACTCGGACTCGGACTTGGACATGGTGCTGGGACTCGGACTCCGACACGGAGCCGGGGCTCGGACTTGGACACGGAGCCGGGGCTCGGACTCGGACTTGGACACGGAGCCGGGGCTCGTACTCGGACTCAGACGCAGAGCCGGGGCTCGGACTCGGACACGGAGCTGGGACTCGGACTCGGACACAGAGCTGGGACTCGGACTAGGACACAGAGGTGGGACTCGGACTCGGACACGGAGCTGGTGCTCGGACTTCGACACAGAACCGGGGCTTGGACTCGGACTTGGACACGGAGCTGGGGCTCAGACTTGGACACAGAGCTGGGACTCGGACACAGAGCTGGGACTCGGACTCGGACACGGAGCTGGGACTCGGACTCGGACTCAGACGGAGAGCCAGGACTCGGACTTGGACACGGTGCTGGGACTCGGACACGGTGCTGGGACTCGGACACGGAGCCGGGACTCGGACTCGGACTTGGACACGGAGCCGGGACTCGGACTCGGACACGGAGCCGGGACTCGGACTCGGACTTGGACACGGTGCTGGGACTTGGACTCGGACACGGAGCCGGGGCTCGGAGTTGGACACGGAGCCGGGGCTCGGAGTTGGACACGGAGCCGGGGCTGGGACTCGGACTTGGACACGGAGCCGGGGCTCGGAGTTGGACATGGAGCTGGGACTCGGACTCGGACACGGAGCCAAGACTCGGACTAGGTTTCGGACACGGAGCCAAGACTCGGACTAGGTTTCGGACACGGAGCTGGGGCTCGGACTTGGACATGGAGCCGGGGCTTGGACTCGGACACGGAGCTGGGACACGGAGCCGGGGCTCGGACTCGGACTCGGACT
Source organism: Mobula hypostoma (assembly GCF_963921235.1). Taxonomy (NCBI): domain Eukaryota; kingdom Metazoa; phylum Chordata; class Chondrichthyes; order Myliobatiformes; family Myliobatidae; genus Mobula; species Mobula hypostoma. The sequence continues at coordinate 66,483,131 of NC_086115.1, forward strand.
CAGACGCAGAGCCGGGAGTCGGACTCGGACACGGAGCCGGGGCTTGGACTCGGACACGGAGCTGGGAGTCGGACTCGGACACGGAGCCGGGGCTCGGACTCGGACTCGGACACAGAGCTGGGACTCGGACTCGGACACGGAGCTGGGACTCGGACTCGGACACGGAGCTGGGACTCGGACTCGGACTCAGACGCAGAGCCAGGACTCGGAGTCGGACACGGTGCTGGGACTCGGACTCGGACACGGAGTCGGGACTCGGACTCGGACTTGGACACGGAGCCGGGACTCGGACTCGGACTTGGACACGGTGCTGGGACTCGGACACGGAGCCGGGGCTCGGACTTGGACACGGAGCCGGGGCTCGGACTCGGACTTGGACACGGAGCCGGGGCTCGTACTCGGACTCGGACACACACGCAGAGCCGGGGCTCGGACTCGGACACGGAGCTGGGACTCGGACTCGGACTCGGACACAGAGCTGGGACTCGGACTAGGACACAGAGCTGGGACTCGGACACGGAGCTGGGGCTCGGACTTGGACATGGGGCCGTGGCTTGGACTCGGACACGGAGCCGGGGCTCGGACTCGGACTCAGACGCAGAGCCGGGAGTCGGACTTGGACACGGAGCCGGGGCTCGGACTCGGACACGGAGCCGGGGCTCGGACTCGGACTCGGACATGCGGGACTCGGACTCGGACATGCGGGACTCGGACTCGGACATGCGGGACTCGGACTCGGACATGCGGGACTCGGACTCGGACATGGAACTGGGACTCGGACTCGGACATGGAACTGGGACTCGAACTCGGACTCAGAGCTGGTACTCGAACTCGGACTCAGATGCAGAGCCGGGACTCGGACTTGGACACGGAGCTGGGTCTCGGACTTGGACATGGAGCTGAGACACGGACTCAGACGCAGAGCCGGGACTCGGACTCGGACACGGAGCTGGGGCTTGGACTCGGACTTGGACACGGAGCTGGGACTCGGACTCGGACTTGGACTCAGACGCAGAGCCGGGAGTCGGACTCGGACACGGAGCCGGGACTCGGACACGGAGCCGGGGCTCGGACTCGGACACGGAGCCGGGACTCGGACTTGGACTCGGACATGCGGGACTTGGACTCAGACATGCGGGACTTGGACTCGGACATGGAGTTGGGACTCTAACTCGGACTCAGAGCTGGGACTCGAACTCGGACTCAGATGCAGAGCCGGGACTCGGACTTGGACACTGAGCTGGGACTCGGACTTGGACATGGAGCTGGGACACGGACTCAGACGCAGAGCCGGGACTCGGACTCAGACACGGAGCTGGGGCTTGGACTCGGACTTGGACACGGAGCCGGGACTCGGACTCGGACTTGGACTCAGACGCAGAGCCGGGACTCGGACTTGGACACGGAGCCGGGGCTCGGACTCGGACATGGAGCCGGGTCTCGGTCTCGGACTCGGACTCAGACGCAGAGCCGGGACTCGAACTTGGACATGGAGCTGGGACTCGGACACGGAGCCGGGTCTCGGACTCGGACACGGAGCCGGGTCTCGGACTCGGACACGGAGCCGGGTCTCGGACTCGGACTTGGACATGGAGTCGGGTCTCAGACTCGGACTTGGACACGGAGCCGGGACTCGGACTCGGACTCAGACGCAGAGCCGGGGACTCGGACTTGGACACGGAGCTGGGACTCGGACTTGGACACGGAGCCGGGGCTCAGACTCGGACTCGGACTCAGACGCAGAGCCGGGACTCGGACTTGGACACAGAGCTGGGACTCGGACTTGGACATGGAGCTGGGACTCGGACTCAGATGCAGAGCCGGGACTCGGACTTGGACACGGAGCTGGGACTCGGACACAGAGCCGGGACTCGGACTCGGACACGGAGCTGCGACTCGGACTCGGACTCAGACGCAGAGCCGGGGCTCGGACTCGGAAACCGAGCTGGGACTCGGACTCGGACACAGAGCTGGGACTCGGACACGGACACGGAGCTGGGACTCGGACTCAGACGCAGAGCCGGGGCTCGGACTCGGAAACCGAGCTGGGACTCGGACTCGGACACAGAGCTGGGACTCGGACACGGACACGGAGCTGGGACTCGGACTCAGACGCAGAGCCAGGACTCGGAGTCGGACACGGTGCTGGGACTCGGACTCGGACACGGTGCTGGGACTCGGACTCGGACACGGAGCCGGGACTCGGACTTGGACTCGGAGCCGGGACTCGGACTCGGACTTGGACACGGTGCTGGGACTCGGACTCGGACACAGAGCTGGGACTCGGACTCGGACACAGAGCTGGGACTCGGACTCGGACACGGAGCTGGGACTCGGACTCGGACTTGGACACGGAGCCGGGGCTCAGACTCGGACTTGGACACGGAGCCAGGGCTCGGACTCAGACTTGGACGCGGAGCCGGGGCGCGGACTTGGACACGGAGCCGGGGCTCGGACTCGGACATGGAGCCGGGGCTCGGACTCGGACACGGAGCCGGGGCTCGGACTCGGACATGCGGGACTCGGACATGCGGGACTCGGACATGGAGCTGGGACTCGAACTCGGACATGGAGCTGGGACTCGAACTCGGACTCAGAGCTGGGACTCGAACTCGGACTCAGATGCAGAGCCGGGACTCGGACTTGGACACGGAGCTGGGACTCGGACTTGGACATGGAGCTGGGACACGGACTCAGACGCAGAGCCGGGACTCGGACTTGGACACGGATCCGGGGCTCGGACTCGGACTTGGACACGGAGTCGGGGCTCAGACTCGGACTTGGACACGGAGCCGGGACTCGGACTCGGACTCAGACGCAGAGCCGGGAGTCGGACTCGGACACAGAGCTGGGACTCGGACTTGGACATGGAGCCGGTGCTCAGACTCGGACTCGGACTCAGACGCAGAGCTGGGACTCGGACTCAGACGCAGAGCTGGGACTCGGACTCAGACGCAGAGCCGGGAGTCGGACTCGGACACAGAGCTGGGACTCGGACTCGGACATGGAGCCGGGGCTTGGACTCGGACATGGAGCTGGGACTCGGACACGGAGCTGGGGCTCAGACTTGGACACGGAGCCGGGGCTTGGACTCGGACACGGAGCCGGGGCTTGGACTCGGACACGGAGCTGGGACTCGGACACGGAGCCGGGGCTCGGACTCGGACTCAGACGCAGAGCCGGGACTCGGACTCAGACGCAGAGCCGGGAGTCGGACTCGGACACGGAGCTGGGACTCGGACTCGGACACGGAGCCGGGGCTCGGACTCGGACACGGAGCCGGGGCTCGGACTCGGACACGGAGCCGGGGCTCGGACTTGGACACGGAGCCGGGGCTCGGACTCGGACTTGGATACGGAGCCGGGGCTCGTACTCGGACTCGGACTCAGACGCAGAGCCGGGGCTCGGACTCGGACACGGAGCTGGGGCTCAGACTTGGACACGGAGCTGGGGCTTGGACTCGGACACGGAGCTGGGACTCGGACACGGAGCCGGGGCTCGGACTCGGACTCGGACACAGAGCTGGGACTCGGACTCGGACACGGAGCTGGGACTCGGACTCGGACTCAGACGCAGAGCCGGGGCTCGGACTCGGACACGGAGCTGGGACTCGGACTCGGACTCGGACACAGAGCTGGGACTCGGACTCGGACACAGAGCTGGGACTCGGACTCGGACACAGAGCTGGGACTCGGACTCGGACACGGAGCTGGGACTCGGACTCAGACGCAGAGCCAGGACTCGGAGTCGGACACGGTGCTGGGACTCGGACTCGGACACGGAGCCGGGACTCGGACTCGGACTTGGACACGGAGCCGGGACTCGGACTCGGACTTGGACACGGTGCTGGGACTCGGACTCGGACACAGAGCTGGGACTCGGACTCGGACACAGAGCTGGGACTCGGACTCGGACACGGAGCTGGGACTCGGACTCGGACTTGGACACGGAGCCGGGGCTCAGACTCGGACTTGGACACGGAGCCAGGGCTCGGACTCGGACTTGGACGCGGAGCCGGGGCGCGGACTTGGACACGGAGCCGGGGCTCGGACTCGGACATGGAGCCGGGGCTCGGACTCGGACACGGAGCCGGGGCTCGGACTCGGACTCGGACATGCGGGACTCGGACTCGGACATGCGGGACTCGGACTCGGACATGGAGCTGGGACTCGAACTCGGACTCAGAGCTGGGACTCGAACTCGGACTCAGATGCAGAGCCGGGACTCGGACTCGGACACGGAGCTGGGACTCGGACTCGGACACAGAGCTGGGACTCGGACTCGGACACAGAGCTGGGACTCGGACTCGGACACGGAGCTGGGACTCGGACTCGGACTCGGAGTCAGACGCAGAGCCAGGACTCGGAGTCGGACACGGTGCTGGGACTCGGACTCGGACACGGAGCCGGGACTCGGACTCGGACTTGGACACGGAGCCGGGACTCGGACTCGGACTTGGACACGGAGCTGGGGCTCGGACTCGGACTTGGACACGGAGCCGGGGCTCAGACTCGGACTTGGACACGGAGCCAGGGCTCGGACTCGGACTTGGACGCGGAGCCGGGGCGCGGACTTGGACACGGAGCCGGGGCTCGGACTCGGACATGGAGCCGGGGCTCGGACTCGGACACGGAGCCGGGACTCGGACTCGGACATGCGGGACTCGGACTCGGACATGCGGGACTCGGACATGCGGGACTCGGACTCGGACATGCGGGACTCGGACATGGAGCTGGGACTCGAACTCGGACTCAGAGCTGGGACTCGAACTCGGACTCAGATGCAGAGCCGGGACTCGGACTTGGACACGGAGCTGGGACTCGGACTTGGACATGGAGCTGGGACACGGACTCAGACGCAGAGCCGGGACTCGGACTTGGACACGGATCCGGGGCTCGGACTCGGACACGGAGCCGGGGCTCGGACTCGGACTCGGACATGCGGGACTCGGACTTGGACATGGAGCTGGGACTCGAACTCGGACTCAGAGCTGGGACTCGAACTCGGACTCAGAGCTGGGACTCGAACTCGGACTCAGAGCTGGGACTCGAACTCGGACTCAGAGCTGGGACTCGAACTCGGACTCAGAGCTGGGACTCGAACTCGGACTCAGAGCTGGGACTCGAACTCGGACTCAGAGCTGGGACTCGAACTCGGACTCAGAGCTGGGACTCGAACTCGGACTCAGATGCAGAGCCGGGACTCGGACTTGGACACGGAGCTGGGACTCGGACTCGGACACTGAGCCTGGGCTCGGACTTGGACACGGAGCCGGGGCTCGGACTCGGACTTGGACACGGAGCCGGGGCTCGGACTCGGACTTGGATACGGAGCCGGGGCTCGTACTCGGACTCGGACTCAGACGCAGAGCCGGGGCTCGGACTCGGACACGGAGCTGGGGCTCAGACTTGGACACGGAGCTGGGGCTTGGACTCGGACACGGAGCTGGGACTCGGACTCGGACACAGAGCTGGGACTCGGAGTCGGACACGGAGCTGGGACTCGGACTCGGACACAGAGCTGGGACTCGGACTCGGACACAGAGCTGGGACTCGGACTCGGACACGGAGCTGGGACTCGGACTCGGACTCAGACGCAGAGCCAGGACTCGGAGTCGGACACGGTGCTGGGACTCGGACTCGGACACGGAGCCGGGACTCGGACTTTGACACGGAGCCGGGACTCGGACTCGGACTTGGACACGGTGCTGGGACTCGGACTCGGACACAGAGCTGGGACTCGGACTCGGACACAGAGCTGGGACTCGGACTCGGACACGGAGCTGGGACTCGGACTCGGACTTGGACACGGAGCCGGGGCTCAGACTCGGACTTGGACACGGAGCCAGGGCTCGGACTCGGACTTGGACGCGGAGCCGGGGCGCGGACTTGGACACGGAGCCGGGGCTCGGACTCGGACATGGAGCCGGGGCTCGGACTCGGACACGGAGCTGGGACTCGGACTCGGACACAGAGCTGGGACTCGGACTCGGACACGGAGCTGGGACTCGGACTCGGACTTGGACACGGAGCCGGGGCTCAGACTCGGACTTGGACACGGAGCCAGGGCTCGGACTCGGACTTGGACGCGGAGCCGGGGCGCGGACTTGGACACGGAGCCGGGGCTCGGACTCGGACATGGACATGCGGGACTCGGACTCGGACATGGAGCTGGGACTCGAACTCGGACTCAGAGCTGGGACTCGAACTCGGACTCAGATGCAGAGCCGGGACTCGGACTTGGACACGGAGCTGGGACTCGGACTTGGACATGGAGCTGGGACACGGACTCAGACGCAGAGCCGGGACTCGGACTTGGACACGGATCCGGGGCTCGGACTCGGACATGGAGCCGGGACTCGGACTCGGACTCAGACGCAGAGCCGGGACTCGAACTTGGACATGGAGCTGGGACTCGGACTCGGACACGGAGCCGGGTCTCGGACTCGGACTTGGACACGGAGTCGGGGCTCAGACTCGGACTTGGACACGGAGCCGGGACTCGGACTCGGACTCAGACGCAGAGCCGGGGACTCGGACTTGGACACGGAGCTGGGACTCGGACTTGGACACGGAGCCGGGGCTCAGACTCGGACTCGGACTCAGACGCAGAGCCGGGACTCGGACTCAGACGCAGAGCCGGGAGTCGGACTCGGACACAGAGCTGGGACTCGGACTTGGACATGGAGCCGGTGCTCAGACTCGGACTCGGACTCAGACGCAGAGCTGGGACTCGGACTCGGACTCAGACGCAGAGCTGGGACTCGGACTCGGACTCAGACGCAGAGCTGGGACTCGGACTCAGACGCAGAGCCGGGAGTCGGACTCGGACACAGAGCTGGGACTCGGACTCGGACATGGAGCCGGGGCTTGGACTCGGACATGGAGCTGGGACTCGGACTCGGACACGGAGCTGGGGCTCAGACTTGGACACGGAGCCGGGGCTTGGACTCGGACACGGAGCTGGGACTCGGACTCGGACACGGAGCCGGGGCTCGGACTCGGACTCAGACGCAGAGCCGGGACTCGGACTCAGACGCAGAGCCGGGACTCGGACTCAGACGCAGAGCCGGGAGTCGGACTCGGACACCGAGCTGGGACTGGGACTCGGACTCGGACACGGAGCCGGGGCTCGGACTTGGACACGGAGCCGGGGCTCGGACTCGGACTTGGATACGGAGCCGGGGCTCGTACTCGGACTCGGACACGGAGCTGGGGCTCAGACTTGGACACGGAGCTGGGGCTTGGACTCGGACACGGAGCTGGGACTCGGACTCGGACACGGAGCCGGGGCTCGGACTCGGACACAGAGCTGGGACTCGGACTCGGACACGGAGCTGGGACTCGGACTCAGACGCAGAGCCGGGGCTCGGACTCGGACACGGAGCTGGGACTCGGACTCGGACTCGGACACAGAGCTGGGACTCGGACTCGGACACAGAGCTGGGACTCGGACTCGGACACGGAGCTGGGGGACTCGGACTCAGACGCAGAGCCAGGACTCGGAGTCGGACACGGTGCTGGGACTCGGACGGACACGGAGCCGGGACTCGGACTCGGACTTAGACGCAAGGCCGGGGACTCGGACTTGGACACAGAGCTGGGACTCGGACACAGAGCTGGGACTCGGACACGGAGCTGGGACTCGGACACGGAGCCGGGGCTCAGACTCGGACTTGGACACGGAGCCAGGGCTCGGACTCGGACTTGGACACAGAGCCGGGGCGCGGACTTGGACACGGAGCCGGGGCTCGGACTCGGACTCAGACGCAGAGCCGGGACTTGGACTTTGACACGGAGCTGGGACTCAGACTCAGATGCAGAGCCAGAACTCGGACTTGGACACAGAGCTGGGACTCGGACTTGGACATGGAGCTGGGACTCGGACTCAGATGCAGAGCCGGTACTCGGACTTGGACACGGAGCTGGGACTCGGACTTGGACACGGAGCCGGGGCTCGGACTTGGACTTGGACATGGAGCCGGGACTCGGACTCGGACTCAGATGCAGAGCCGGGACTCGGACTTGGACACGGAGCTGGGACTCGGACACGGAGTCGGGGCTCGGACTTGGACTTGGACATGGAGCCGGGACTCGGACTCAGACTTGGACACGGAGCCGGGGCTCAGACTCGGACTCGGACTCAGACGCAGGGCTGGGACTCGGACTTGGACTCAGACGCAGAGCCAGGACTCGGAGTCGGACACGGTGCTGGGACTCGGACTCGGACACGGAGCCGGGACTCGGACTCGGACTTGGACACGGAGCCGGGACTCGGACTCGGACTTGGACACGGTGCTGGGACTCGGACTCGGACACAGAGCTGGGACTCGGACTCGGACACAGAGCTGGGACTCGGACTCGGACACGGAGCTGGGACTCGGACTCGGACTTGGACACGGAGCCGGGGCTCAGACTCGGACTTGGACACGGAGCCAGGGCTCGGACTCGGACTTGGACGCGGAGCCGGGGCGCGGACTTGGACACGGAGCCGGGGCTCGGACTCGGACATGGAGCCGGGGCTCGGACTCGGACACGGAGCCGGGGCTCGGACTCGGACTCGGACATGCGGGACTCGGACATGGAGCTGGGACTCGAACTCGGACTCAGAGCTGGGACTCGAACTCGGACTCAGAGCTGGGACTCGAACTCGGACTCAGATGCAGAGCCGGGACTCGGACTTGGACACGGAGCTGGGACTCGGACTTGGACATGGAGCTGGGACACGGACTCAGACGCAGAGCCGGGACTCGGACTTGGACACGGATCCGGGGCTCGGACTCGGACACGGAGCCGGGTCTCGGACTCGGACTTGGACACGGAGTCGGGGCTCAGACTCGGACTTGGACACGGAGCCGGGACTCGGACTCGGACTCAGACGCAGAGCCGGGGACTCGGACACGGAGCTGGGACTCGGACTCGGACTTGGACACGGAGCCGGGGCTCAGACTCGGACTTGGACACGGAGCCAGGGCTCGGACTCGGACTTGGACACGGAGCCGGGGCGCGGACTTGGACACGGAGCCGGGGCGCGGACTTGGACACGGAGCCGGGGCTCGGACTCGGACTCAGACGCAGAGCCGGGACTTGGACTTTGACACGGAGCTGGGACTCAGACTCAGACTCAGATGCAGAGCCAGAACTCGGACTTGGACACAGAGCTGGGACTCGGACTTGGACATGGAGCTTTGACTCGGACTCAGATGCAGAGCCGGTACTCGGACTTGGACACGGAGCTGGGACTCGGACTTGGACACGGAGCTGGGACTCGGACTTGGACACGGAGCTGGGACTCGGACTTGGACACGGAGCCGGGGCTCGGACTTGGACTTGGACATGGAGCCGGGACTCGGACTCGGACTCAGATGCAGAGCCGGGACTCGGACTTGGACACGGAGCTGGGACTCGGACACGGAGTCGGGGCTCGGACTTGGACATGGAGCCGGGACTCGGACTCAGACTTGGACACGGAGCCGGGGCTCAGACTCGGACTCAGACGCAGGGCTGGGACTCGGACTTGGACTCAGACGCAGAGCCAGGACTCGGAGTCGGACACGGTGCTGGGACTCGGACTCGGACACGGTGCTGGGACTCGGACTCGGACACGGTGCTGGGACTCGGACACGGAGCCGGGACTCGGACTTGGACACGGAGCCGGGACTCGGACTCGGACTTGGACACGGTGCTGGGACTCGGACACAGAGCTGGGACTCGGACACAGAGCTGGGACTCGGACACAGAGCTGGGACTCGGACTCGGACACAGAGCTGGGACTCGGACTCGGAGCTGGGACTCGGACTCGGACTTGGACACGGAGCCGGGACTCGGACTCGGACTTGGACACGGTGCTGGGACTCGGACTCGGACACAGAGCTGGGACTCGGACTTGGACACGGAGCCGGGGCTCAGACTCGGACTTGGACACGGAGCCAGGGATCGGACTCGGACTTGGACGTGGAGCCGGGGCGCGGACTTGGACACGGAGCCGGGGCTCGGACTCGGACATGGAGCCGGGGCTCGGACTCGGACACGGAGCCGGGGCTCGGACTCGGACATGCGGGACTCGGACTCGGACATGGAGCTGGGACTCGAACTCGGACTCAGAGCTGGGACTCGAACTCGGACTCAGATGCAGAGCCGGGACTCGGACTTGGACACGGAGCTGGGACTCGGACTTGGACATGGAGCTGGGACACGGACTCAGACGCAGAGCCGGGACTCGGACTTGGACACGGATCCGGGGCTCGGACTCGGACATGGAGCCGGGACTCGGACTCAGACGCAGAGCCGGGACTCGAACTTGGACATGGAGCTGGGACTCGAACTCGGACTCAGAGCTGGGACTCGAACTCGGACTCAGAGCTGGGACTCGAACTCGGACTCAGAGCTCAGACTCGGACTTGGACACGGAGCCGGGACTCGGACTCGGACTCAGACGCAGAGCCGGGGACTCGGACTTGGACACGGAGCTGGGACTCGGACTTGGACATGGAGCCGGTGCTCAGACTCGGACTCGGACTCAGACGCAGAGCTGGGACTCGGACTCAGACGCAGAGCCGGGAGTCGGACTCGGACACAGAGCTGGGACTCGGACTCGGACATGGAGCCGGGACTCGGACTCGGACACCGAGCTGGGACTCGGACTCGGACTCAGACGCAGAGCCGGGACTCGGACTCGGACACGGAGCTGGGACTCGGACTCGGACACGGAGCTGGGACTCGGACTCGGACACGGAGCCGGGACTCGGACTCGGACTTGGACACGGACTCAGCCGGAGCTCGGACTCGGACTCAGACGCAGAGCTGGGACTCGGACTCAGACGCAGAGCTGGGACTCGGACTCAGACGCAGAGCCGGGACTCGGACTCAGACGCAGAGCCGGGACTCGGACTCAGACGCAGAGCCGGGACTCGGACTCGGACACGGAGCTGGGACTCGGACTCGGACTCGGACACGGAGCTGGGACTCGGACTCGGACACGGAGCTGGGACTCGGACTCGGACTCAGACGCAGAGCCGGGACTCGGACTCGGACACGGAGCTGGGACTCGGACTCGGACACGGAGCTGGGACTCGGACTCAGACGCAGAGCCGGGACTCGGACTCGGACACGGAGCTGGGACTCGGACTCGGACACGGAGCTGGGGCTCAGACTTGGACACGGAGCCGGGGCTTGGACTCGGACACGGAGCTGGGACTCGGACTCGGACACGGAGCCGGGGCTCGGACTCGGACTCAGACGCAGAGCCGGGACTCGGACTCAGACGCAGAGCCGGGACTCGGACTCAGACGCAGAGCCGGGACTCGGACTCAGACGCAGAGCCGGGACTCGGACTCGGACACGGAGCTGGGACTCGGACTCGGACACGGAGCTGGGACTCGGACTCGGACACGGAGCTGGGACTCGGACTCGGACACAGAGCTGGGACTCGGACACAGAGCTGGGACTCGGACTCGGACACGGAGCTGACCGGACTCGGACTCGGACACGGAGCCGGGACTCGGACTCGGACACGGAGCCGCTCGGACTCGGACTGGACACGGCTGGGGCCGGACTGGACACGGAGCTGGGACCGGACTCGGACTGGACGGAGCCGGGACTCGGACTCGGACCGACCGGGGGGACTCGGACTCGGACTCGGACATGCGGGACTCGGACTGGACATGGAGCTGGGACTCGAACTCGGACTCAGAGCTGGGACTCGAACTCGGACTGCAGAGCTGGGACTCGGACTCGGACACGGAGCTGGGACTCGGACTCGGACATGGAGCTGGGACTCGAACTCGGACTCAGATGCAGAGCCGGGACTCGGACTTGGACACGGAGCCGGGGCTCGGACTCGGACACGGAGCCGGGGCTCGGACTCGGACTCGGACATGCGGGACTCGGACTGGACATGGAGCTGGGACTCGGACTGGACGGACTCTGGACTCAGAGCGGACTCGGACTCGGACTCACGCAAGCCGGGGCTCGGACTCGGACACGGAGCTGGGGCTCAGACTTGGACACGGAGCTGGGGCTCGGACTCGGACACGGAGCTGGGACTCGGACTCGGACACGGAGCCGGGGCTCGGACTCGGACTCGGACACAGAGCTGGGACTCGGACTCGGACACGGAGCTGGGACTCGGACTCGGACTCAGACGCAGAGCCGGGGCTCGGACTCGGACACGGAGCTGGGACTCGGACTCGGACACAGAGCTGGGACTCGGACTCGGACACAGAGCCGGGACTCGGACTCAGACGCAGAGCCGGGAGTCGGACTCGGACACAGAGCTGGGACTCGGACTTGGACATGGAGCCGGTGCTCAGACTCGGACTCGGACTCAGACGCAGAGCTGGGACTCGGACTCGGACTCAGACGCAGAGCTGGGACTCGGACTCAGACGCAGAGCTGGGACTCGGACTCAGACGCAGAGCTGGGACTCGGACTCGGACTCAGACGCAGAGCCGGGACTCGGACACGGAGCTGGGACACGGACTCGGACTCGGACGCAGAGCCGGGAGTCGGACTCGGACACAGAGCTGGGACTCGGACATGGAGCCGGGGCTTGGACTCGGACATGGAGCTGGGACTCGGACTCGGACACGGAGCTGGGGCTCAGACTTGGACACGGAGCCGGGGCTTGGACTCGGACACGGAGCTGGGACTCGGACTCGGAGCCGGGGCTCGGACTCGGACTCAGACGCAGAGCCGGGACTCGGACTCAGACGCAGAGCCGGGACTCGGACTCAGACGCAGAGCCGGGACTCGGACTCAGACGCAGAGCCGGGACTCGGACTCAGACGCAGAGCCGGGAGTCGGACTCGGACACCGAGCTGGGACTGGGAATCGGACTCGGACACGGAGCTGGGACTCGGACTCGGACACAGAGCTGGGACTCGGACACAGAGCTGGGACTCGGACTCGGACAAGGTGCTGGGACTCGGACTCGGACACGGAGCCGGGACTCGGATTCGGACACGGAGCCGGGACTCGGACTCGGACTTGGACACGGTGCCGGGGCGCGGACTTGGACACGGAGCCGGGGATCGGACTCGGACATGGAGCCGGGGCTAGGACTCGGACACGGACATGCGGGACTCGGACTCGGACATGCGGGACTCGGACTCGGACATGGAGCTGGGACTCGAACTCGGACTCAGAGCTGGGACTCGGACTTGGACACGGATCCGGGGCTCGGACTCGGACACGGAGCCGGGGCTCGGACTCGGACTCGGACATGCGGGACTCGGACTTGGACATGGAGCTGGGACTCGGACTTGGACATGGAGCTGGGACACGGACTCAGACGCAGAGCCGGGACTCGGACTTGGACACGGATCCGGGGCTCGGACTCGGACACGGAGCCGGGGCTCGGACTCGGACTCGGACATGCGGGACTCGGACTTGGACATGGAGCTGGGACTCGGACTTGGACATGGAGCTGGGACTCGAACTCGGACTCAGAGCTGGGACTCGAACTCGGACTCAGAGCTGGGACTCGAACTCGGACTCATAGCTGGGACTCGAACTCGGACTCAGACGCAGAGCCGGGACTCGGACTCAGACGCAGAGCCGGGACTCGGACTCAGACGCAGAGCCGGGACTCGGACTCAGACGCAGAGCCGGGACTCGGACTCAGACGCAGAGCCGGGAGTCGGACTCGGACACGGAGCTGGGACTCGGACTCGGACACGGAGCCGGGGCTCGGACTTGGACACGGAGCCGGGGCTCGGACTCGGACTTGGATACGGAGCCGGGGCTCGTACTCGGACTCGGACTCAGACGCAGAGCCGGGGCTCGGACTCGGACACGGAGCTGGGGCTCAGACTTGGACACGGAGCTGGGGCTTGGACTCGGACACGGAGCTGGGACTCGGACTCGGACACGGAGCTGGGACTCGGACTCGGACACGGAGCCGGGGCTCGGACTCGGACACAGAGCTGGGACTCGGACTCGGACACGGAGCTGGGACTCGGACTCGGACTCAGACGCAGAGCCGGGGCTCGGACTCGGACACGGAGCTGGGACTCGGACTCGGACACAGAGCTGGGACTCGGACTCGGACACAGAGCTGGGACTCGGACTCGGACACGGAGCTGGGACTCGGACTCGGACTCAGACGCAGAGCCAGGACTCGGAGTCGGACACGGTGCTGGGACTCGGACTCGGACACGGAGCCGGGACTCGGACTCGGACTTGGACACGGAGCCGGGACTCGGACTCGGACTTGGACACGGTGCTGGGACTCGGACTCGGACACAGAGCTGGGACTCGGACACAGAGCTGGGACTCGGACTCGGACACGGAGCTGGGACTCGGACTCGGACTTGGACACGGAGCCAGGGCTCGGACTCGGACTTGGACACGGAGCCGGGGCGCGGACTTGGACACGGAGCCGGGGCGCGGACTTGGACACGGAGCCGGGGCTCGGACTCAGACGCAGAGCCGGGACTTGGACTTTGACACGGAGCTGGGACTCAGACTCAGACTCAGATGCAGAGCCAGAACTCGGACTTGGACACAGAGCTGGGACTCGGACTTGGACATGGAGCTGGGACTCGGACTCAGATGCAGAGCCGGTACTCGGACTTGGACACGGAGCTGGGACTCGGACTTGGACACGGAGCTGGGACTCGGACTTGGACACGGAGCCGGGGCTCAGACTTGGACTTGGACATGGAGCCGGGGCTCGTACTCGGACTCGGACTCAGACGCAGAGCCGGGGCTCGGACTTGGACACAGAGCTGGGACTCGGACTCGGTCTCGGACGTAGAGCCGGGGCTCGGACTTGGACACGGAGCTGGGACTCGGACTTGGACTCGGACACAGAGCTGGGACTCGGACACGGAGCTGGGACTCGGACTCAGACGCAGAGCCGGGACTCGGACTTGGACACGGAGCTGGGACTCGGACTCGGACACAGAGCTGGGACTCGGACTCGGACACGGAGCTGGGACTCAGACTCGGACACGGAGCTGGGACTTGGACTGGGACTCAGACGCAGAGCCGGAACTCGGACTTGGACACGGAGCTGGGACTCGGACTTGGACATGGAGCTGGGACTCAGACTCGGACACGGAGCTTGGACTCGGACTCGGACTCAGACGCAGAGCCGGGGCTCGGACTTGGACACGGAGCTGGGACTCGGACTCGGACTCAGACACGGAGCCGGGACTTGGTCTCGGACTCAGACGCAGAGCCAGGACTCGGACTCGCACACGGAGCTGGGACTCGGACTCGTACACGGAGCTGGGACTCGGACTCGGACACGGAGCTGGGACTCGGACTCGGACTCAGACGCAGAGCCGGGGCTCGGACTCGGACACGGAGCTGGGACTCGGACTTGGATTCGGACACAGAGCTGGGACTCGGACTCGGACACGGAGCTGGGACTCGGACTCGGACTCAGACGCAGAGCCGGGACTCGGACTTGGACACGGAGCTGGGACTCGGACTCGGACACAGAGCTGGGACTCGGACTCGGACACGGAGCTGGGACTCAGACTCGGACACGGAGCTGGGACTTGGACTCGGACTCAGACGCAGAGCCGGAACTCGGACTTGGACACGGAGCTGGGACTCGGACTTGGACATGGAGCTGGGACTCAGACTCGGACACGGAGCTGGGACTCGGACTCGGACTCAGACGCAGAGCCGGGGCTCGGACTTGGACACGGAGCTGGGACTCGGACTCGGACTCAGACACGGAGCCGGGACTTGGTCTCGGACTCAGACGCAGAGCCAGGACTCGGACTCGCACACGGAGCTGGGACTCGGACTCGGACACGGAGCTGGGACTCGGACTCGGACACGGAGCCGAGGCTCGGACTCGGACATGGAGCCAGGACTCAGACATGGAGCCAGGACTCAGACTCGGACATGGAGCCAGGACTCAGACTCGGACATTGAGCTGGGACTTGGACTTGAACATGGACATGGAGTCGGGGCTTGGACTCGGAAACGGACCTGGGACTTGGACTCGGAAACGGACCTGGGACTTGGACTCGGAAACGGACACGGAGCTGGGGCTTGGACTCGGACTCAGACACCGAGCCGGTACTCAGACTTGGACACGGACTGACAAAACCAAACAGCGACAGCCAATTCGTATCTTGGCTCAGAGTAGCGCCTGAAGTGGCAAACAGCCGGCAATCTCTTAACTGGACACAAAGGGACAGAGTTCCCAACTCGGAGTAGCGGTAAATGGTCAGCAATCCTCAGCTAGACACGAAAACGACAGAATTCCCAAAGCAACCCCAGGCACCGAAGCAACTTAGAGTCCACTAATCTCGGCAGCCCGGAACGTGCATTGCCGTACTGGCTGAGGTAATGGTCACTATTCTCTGCAGCCCAGAACATGCATTGCTGCACTGGCTGAGGTAACGGTCACTATTCTCGGCAGCCCAGAACATGCATTGCTGCACTGGCTGAGTTAACGGTCACTATTCTCGGCAGCCCGGAACGTGCATTGCTGCACTGGCTGAGGTAACGGTCACTATTCTCGGCAGCCCAGAACATGCATTGCTGCACTGGCTGAGTTAACGGTCACTATTCTCGGCAGCCCGGAACGTGCATTGCTGCACTGGCTGAGTTAACGGTCACTATTCTTGGCAGCCCAGAACGTGCATTGCCGTACTGGCTGAGGTAATGGTCACTATTCTCGGCAGCCCGGAACGTGCATTGCCACATTGGCTTATGTGACGGTCCAGCCTCGAGTAGATGTAAGCTGGAGTTTTTATGCTGCCGGTTCGCATGAGAATCAGGTGCCTTAATCAAGGAGCCAGGTAAAACATGGGGAATAGGAAATTAACAGAAATGAGGAGTCGACAGACTGGACTGTAACAGTAAGTATACTCAGTGGTGGGGACAGCTTTCCTTGGGATGGACTGGGCTGTATCCACCAATTTCTGTAGCTTTGCCTGTTCCTGGGCATTGGTGATTCCATACCAAATAGTGATACAACCACTTAGGATGCTGTGAATCTATAAAAGTTTGTCAAAGTTTTTGGTGACATTCCAAATCTATGCAGACATCTAAGAAAATGGAAATGTGTCATGCCTTCTTGATGATCAGACTTATGTGCTGGTCTCAGGACAGATCCTCTGATCTGTTAACACCAAGGATTTTAAATTTACTGACCCTCTCCATCTCTGTTACCCTCATTAGGACTGGCACATGGATCTCCAGCTTCTTCCTCTTGAAGACAATAATTAGCTCTTTGGTTTTGCTGACTTCGAATGAGACAATTTCCCAACAGAACGGTTCTCAACCCCAATGCAGGGCAAGGGCAGGATGCTACCATTCAGGTGTATACTCCTTGGAAACCTCAGGAGATGTGTCTAATTATGAGCCACGTGCCTAACTGCAAGACTAATCCCGAAGGTTTTATAGAACACATAATCGGAACTATTCGGATGTATCAGGCCACCCCCGCCCCCCCAAGACCTTTTTAGCCTTTGTTGTGTGACCCTTACCCCAGAGGAAAGAGTACGTCAAGCACTTTAACTGGCAGGAATTTCAAGCTGCAATCCCAGAATCAGCTGACCAGACTGACAGAATCAAGCAGGCCCTTAAGAAAACCCTACAGCAGCTGGTAGATATTACCTGAGTATTAGAATGCAGGCCGAGGGAGAAGGAGATGGCCCGATTTCTGGGACTGCTTCTGTTCCACTGATGCTACACATGCAGGAGATGCCCTCTATAGCACTGGAGGCTCCTCGCCCCAGTTTAATGCTCTGCTTTTGCAATGTACCCCTGAAGGTGTTGCTACAGCCATTAGAACAAATAATATGGATTGGCCTGATAACACTCGTCCCAGATGAGACGGGCACTCACTTACTATTGGGATTCCATTAAGGAATCCAAGCCTACTAAAGTAAAACACGAGATGGTCCAGAGGCCTCCCCAACCCCAAGGTCCCGGTCCTGATAACGCAGGGTATCAGATGGAATATCAGTTTTGTGTCCCTGGATGGGCTGATCAATTCTGAAGCGGGTACCTTACATATCCCAATGGTCCCAGGGCCAAAACACATGGACCCCCCCTGTGCACCACTGCCCAATTTCCGCTGCCGACCTATGCCTAAAGGAAACCCTAACTATGGACCTCCGCCGTCCGGACCCCAGCAACCACCCTCAGCAGGCGTCAGGGTTACAAGATGCTACCTGTGTGGCGCCTCTGATCATTGACAAGGAGAATGTCCCGATCGCTAACGACAGTCCAGACTTCCAGGTCAGCGGCAACCATTCATCACCGATAACCCGTTTTCTGCCTGACTAGTTGATCAGCTGGACCCTGGCTTGGTGTTCCCCGTTCTCACTGATTACCCTGAAGAAGAATATTTAACCTATTAGTGGGAGGCAACAATGTTCCCTTTATGTTAGATACTGGGCCAACTATGTCAACACTTGAATCTTCCTGTATCAATCAACATGGTTTCAGGCTGTCAGACACCTCAGTTTAATGGGACAAGAAAAATCCTACGCACTGACGGAATCCCTACGAGTCTAATTTGGGGACCAACAGAGTGCAATTCAGTTTGCCCAAACCCCAGACCTCGGAGTTAACCTAGCTGGGAGGAACCTGCTGTGCTCCCTTCAATTTAAAATAAAATGTCTTGATGCTGGAGTTACTATTAGTGGTCCCGACTCTAGAAGGACTTTTTGGGTCCACCGTACCCCTTGGTGGTGGGCTGTGGACCTTCATCCCGGAGAATTTAACCCACCTCTGCAGGTGCCCGACCCACATATAATGCTGGCGTATGACCCCTCAGGGGTCGCAAAGGAATTAGAAACCCAGTAACCCACATCATGAAGACCCTGGAGAGACTTGTTCTGGAGCTGCTCCGGCCTATGGTCAGGCCCCACTTAGATCCCCTCCAGTTCGCCTACCAGCCCCGACTAGGAGTTGAGGATGCCATCGTCTTCCTGCAGAACCGTGTCTACGCCCACCTGGACAAGCCAGTGAGCACTGTGAGGGTCATGTTTTTTGACTTCTCCAGTGCGTTCAACACCATCCGCCCTGCTCTGCTGGAGGAGAAGCTGACAGCGATGCAGGTGGATGCTTTCCTGGTGTCATGGATTCTTGATTACCTGACTGGCAGACCACAGTACGTGTGCTTGCAACACTGTGTGTCCGACAGAGTGATCAGCAGCACTGGGGGGTCCACAAGGGACTGTCTTGTCTCCCTTTCTCTTCACCATTTACACCTTGGACTTCAACTACTGCACAGAGTCTTGTCATCTTCAGAAGTTTTCAGATGACTCTGTCATAGTTGGATGCATCAGCAAGGGAGATGAGGTTGAGTACAGGGCTACTGTAGGAAACTTTGTCACATGGTATGAGCAGAATTATCTGCAGCTTAATGTGAAAAAGACTAAGGAGCTGGTGGTAGACCTGAGGAGAGCTAAGGTACCGGTGACCCCTGTTTCCATCCAGGGGGTCAGTGTGGACATGGTGGAGGATCACAAATACCTGGGGATACGAATTGACAATAAACTGGACTGGTCAAGGAACACTGAGGCTGTCTACAAGAAGGGTCAGAGCCGTCTCTATTTCCTGAAGAGACTGAGGTCCTTTAACATCTGTCGGACGATGCTGAGGATGTTCTATGAGTCTGTGGTGGCCAGTGCGATCATGTTTGCTGTTGTGTGCTGGGGCAGCAGGCTGAGGGTAGCAGACACCAACAGAATCAACAAACTCATCCGTAAGGCCAGTGATGTTGTGGGGATGGAACTGGACTCTCTGACGGTGGTGTCTGAAAAGAGGATGCTGTCCAAGTTGCATGCCATCTTGGACAATGTCTCCCATCCACTACATAATGTACTGGGTGGGCACAGGAGTACGTTCAGCCAGAGACTCATTCCACCGAGATGCAGCACAGAGCATCATAGGAAGTCATTCCTGCCTGTGGCCATCAAACTTTACAACTCCTCCCTTGGAGGGTCAGAAACCCTGAGCCAATAGGCTGGTCCTGGACTTATTTTGTAATTTACTGGCATAATTTACATATTACTATTTAACTATTTATGGTTCTATTAATATTTATTATTTATGGTGCAACTGTAATGAAAACCAATTTCCCCCGGGATTAATAAAGTATGACTATGACTATGCCCCCTTTGTGGGCAACATGGTCAGCATTACTGTCCTGGGAGACAAAGGGTAAGCAGGGAGCAGCATTATTAGTTCAGGTGCCCACTGAGATATGGAGCCATTTGGATCTTGTGTCCCCCCCACATTACCTTGTCAGTGGCTGCGGGACACAAACCAAAGGAGTTAAGGTTTCTAGCCTGCCGACTGCGGGAACAGGCAGAGCCAAGCCTCCTCGGAACTCCCCAGATGGAACTTTGACTTATTACCTTACCCTTTTCTCTGTAACAGGCTGTGTCCATTGTCACAGGCCTCACCGCCTTCCCTCTGATGAGCCAGCCCCTGACTCACGGGCCGCATCAAAGGTTGAGGTAGGACTAACCCCTGTGACCCCAGTGCAAATTTGGGTGAAACAGGGAGTACAGCTGCCCTCCATTCCACAATACCCCCTTCAGAGGGACGCTGCTGACAGTATCACTTCCCTGGTGGACTCTTTTTGCAAACAGGCATCTTGGTCCCTTGCCAATCACCTTGTAACACCCCTATTCTACCCGTCCCCAAACCTGGACGGACAGGGTGGTGCCTGGTACAAGATTTATGAAAGATAAATGAAATAGTTGAACCTTTACACCCTGTCGTCCCCAACCCCGCCGCCTTTTTGGAAAGCCCACCCGAGGATCTCACGGAACCACCCCATGACTGTTTAATGAGGAACCACGTTCTGACTCTAGGTTCGACTCCTGGCTGGCTCGCCAAATTGTCATAAACTTCTTTCAATCTACCCGATGCAAAGACACCACGTACTACGGTGAATGGAACTTTAACTCTTTATTAGCAAGTTACCAGAGAGACCCCTCCTTAAGCACTCTCTTGGGCTGCTCCGGGGTCTCTGGTTTCTGAAGCAAATACAGTGCCTTTTATACATATGCAGTCACATACAGAGATACAGGTGGGTTCACCCCCTTAGTTTCTGTACAGATGAGTATTGTTTAACTTATCAGCCATAAATTGTTTGTGTAACAGCTCAACTACCCTTATGTCTGGGAACAGGCAGACATGGGCTTACCCCTCAGAGCTTCCCGTCCTTGAAACAAGCATCCGTTAGCTTATCGAGCAAGCGCTATGTTTCTCACAGCTGTTAATCAAACAATGGTACAAATTGTTCTATAAAAAAGGACTGAAGTCATAGCGTCGCGTACCAATAATATCACCCGCTCAGCTTATCTAGTGAGAAACACTTGTACTTCTATGCTTTTTTCAAAGTCTTAGCTGCTATGACCCTTACAAATAGCCAGGGTCACAAGAGGCCAGCGAGATGCTAACTTCTTAACATTATATTACATTAGCACCATTCAACTAGATCTTCAATCTTCCTCTTATATGCCGATTTGCACCTGTTTTCTTTTATGTAACGTCGTGGGAATAGATCATTATATTTTGGTCATTGAACCTTAAACAACTGATAGCATCCATAGATAGCATAGGTGAAAAATTGTGTCTTTGCTATGAAATTTTCCTGACACTTCCTGATCTGTTCAGGCCTTTTAACATTCGTAATGTTTTGATGAGATCCCCCCCATCCTCCTGAACTCCAGGGAATACAGCCCAAGAACTGCTAGATATTCCTCATATGGTAACCCTTTCAAACCTGGAATCATTCTCGTGAACCTTCTCTGAACCCTCTCCAATGTCCTTTAGGACATCAACTCCCCTAAACTACCTAAACCTCTCTGTGGGCTCTCTGTTTCCTCAACACTACCTGCTACTCCACCTGTCTTTGTATCATTGGTAAATTTAGCAACAAATCCATAACCCTATAGTCCAAATCATTGACATACATCGTAAAAAGCAGCGGTCCCAACACCGATCCCTGTGGAACTCCACTGGTAACTGGCAGCCGGCCAGAATAGGATCCCTTTATTCCCACTCTCTGTTTTTTGCCAGTCAGCCAATGCTCCACCCATGCTAGTAACCCTCCTGTAATTCCATGGGTTCTTATCTTGCTAAGCAGCCTCATGTGCAGCATCTCATCAAAGGTCTTCTGAATACCCAAGTATCACATCTACTGCATCTCCTTTGTCTACCCTGCTTGTAAATTTCTCAAAAAACTGCAGTAGGTTAGTCAGGCCAGATTTTCCTTTCAGGAAACCATACTGGCTTTGGCCAATCTTGTCATGTGCCTCCAGGTACTCTGTAATCTCATCCCTAACAATCGATTCCAACAGCTTCCCAACCACTGATGTCAGGCTAACAGGTCTATAGTTTCCTTTCTGGTACCTCCCACCCTTCTTAAATAGCGGAGGAACATTTGCAATTTTCCAGTCATCTGGTACAATGCCAGAATCTATCGATTCCTGAAAGATCATTGTTAATGCCTCCACAATCTCTCCAGCTACTTCCTTCAGAACTCGGGGTTGCATTTCATCAGGTCCAGGAGATTTATCCACCCTCAGACCATTAAAGCTTCCTGAGCACCTCCTCTTTTTTTTTGGCGTGTGCGTGCGTCCGTGTGCATCTGTCCGTGTGCGTCTGCATGCGTGTGCGTCCGTGCGTGTGCGCAATAACGCCTGAGCACCTTCTCAGTCGTAATTTTCACTGCACATACTTCACTTCCCTGACTCTTTTGAATGTCCAGTATACTGCAGATGTCTTCCACTGTGGAGACTGATGCAAAATACGCATTCAGTTCCTCCGCCATCTCTGAGTCTCTCATTACAATATCTCCAGCATCATTTTCTATTAGTCCTATATCTACTCTCGACTCTCTTTTACCGTTTATATACTTAAAAAAAGCTTTTAGTATCTTCTTTGATAATAGTCACCAGCTTCCTTTCATAATTCATCTTTTCCTTCCTAATGACCTTCTTAGTTTCTTTCTGTAAGTTTTCAAAAGCTTCCCAATCCTCTTTCTTCCCACTAGCTTTGCTTCCTTGTATGCCCTCTCTTTTGCTTTTACTTTGGCTCTGACTTCACTAGTCAGCCATGATAGTGTCCTTCGATTTGAAAATTTCTTCTTATTTGGAATATATCTGTCTTGCACTTCCCTCATTTTTCACTGAAACTCCGGGCATTGCTGCTCTGCTGTCCTTCCTGCTAGTGTCTCTTTCCAATCAACCCTGGCCAGTTCCCCTCTCATGCTGCTGTAATTTCTGTTATTCCACTGAAATACCGACACATTGGAATTTAGTTTCTCCTTCTCAGATTTCAATGTGAACTCGTTCATATTGTGTTCACTGTTCCCTAAGGGTTTCTTAATCTTAGACTCTCTTATCACCTCCATATCATTGCACAACACTCAATCTAGCACAGCCAATCCCCTAATGGGCTCAACAACAAGCTGCTCTAAAAACCCACCCCTTTGACATTCTACAAATTCTCTCTCTTGAGGTCCATTATTGGCCAGGTTTTCCCAATCCACTTTCATGTTAAAGTCCCAACGATTATCGTGACTTTGCCCTTCTGACATGCTTTTTCTATCTCCTGATGTAATTTGTAACCCACATCCCAGCTGCTGTTTGGAGGCCTGTATACAACTGTCATTTGGGACCTTTATCTTGCCATTTCTTAACTCAACCCATAGAGACTCTACACCTTCCGAACCTATGTCATCCCTTTCTAATGATTTAATATTATTTCTTATACACAAGGCCACACCACCACCTCTGCCTACTAACATATCTTTCCAATGCACTGTATATCCTTGGATGTTCAGCTCCCAAGGGCAGCCATCCTTTAGTGGTGTTTCAGAGATGGCCACAATGTCATACTTGCCAATCTGTAGCTGGATTTCAAGATCATCTATTTTATTTCTTATGCTGCGTGCATTCAAATACAGCACTTTCAGTCCAGTATTTGTTGCTTTCTGTTTTAACTGCACTACGCCTCTATTGCCTTGTAACTCATCCCACTGGCTGTGATTATGCCTCATCTCCTGTCTGTCCTTTCTATCATCTCTGTTGCACGCTACCTCTAATTTATTTCTGTTTCCCCCTTCCTCAGCCCTGTCATTCTAGTTCCCATCTCCCTGCCAAATTAGTTTAAACCCTCCCTCACTGCTATTTTAAACCTGCCTGCTAGGATAAAGGACTTCTTTGGGTTCAGGTGTCTGTCTGTCTGTCTAGGTACCGTATCCGATGCGGACAATGGTGACCATGGTTTTCCATACAGACCTATCCCTCGTTCTTTGGATGACTTCCGTTTCCTCGATGTGTAGCCACCCGGCTGGGCTTTTGACGCACATAAGCCGAGGTCTTCCTCTAGGTTTGCTCCCCTCAATCTTTCCAGAGAGTATGAGTGTTTCTAGTTCATCTTCCCGCATGATGTGTCCTAGGAATCTGAGTTGTCTTTCTCTTATTGTTGGTAAGAGTGATTGAACTGCTTGGGCTCTTCTGAGAACTTCTTCATTTGATGTGTGTGTGGTCCATGATATTTTTAACATTCTCCTGTTAGAACCATAATTCAGCTGCTTCTAGTCTTTTTTCTATTGCTGGGGAAATGGTCCAGCATCCACTCCCATAAGTCAGGATGGAATAAATGTAGCACTGCAGTATTCTGTTTTTAGTGTACGTGCTCATCTTTCTGTCTGTTAACATGGTCTTCATTTTTTGGAAAGCTTCTTTCGCCATTGCTATTCTGCATTTGATATCTGTGTCGCACCTGCCATCACTTGTTATTAGGCTGCCAAGATATCTGAATTTGTTGACTTGTTTGATGTTTGTATTTCCGGTCTTGATCACACATTGTGGGATGTTTGTCTTTCTGAAGATGACCATGCTTCCTGTCTTCTTGGTGTTGATCAAGAGGCCTTTGCGATTACTTTCTGCTGCCACTATAGTGAGTAGACCAAAGAGGAGAAAAACTGAACATAAAGAAGAATCTTGAAGGACCTAGCATTCTAAAATCAGAAATTCGAGCAGCTGTAAATAAAACAAAACATAACAGAGCAACTGGTGTAGACAACATCGCTGTTGAAATGATACTGGCCTTAGAAGATTCTGGAATAGAGAAAATAACAGAAACAGCAGAAATCTTGAAGTTTTGTTTCTGAGTCAGCTATTAGTATGATGTCATCAGCATATCTGATGCTATTTATATTATGGCCTACAATTGTGAATCCTTTGATGTCTTTGATGCTTCTCAAGATATTTTCACTCTACAGGTTGAATAAGTCTGGCAAAAAGACACAACCTTGCCCGACTCCTCTCATGATATTCACATACTCACTCACTTCTCCTTCTATTCTGATGGATGCTGTCTGGTCCCAGTATAAGTTTCTTAAGAAACGTATATCTTTCCCATCTATGTCAAGATCTTGAAGCATTTCCAGAAGATCTTGGGGTCTGACAGTGTCAAAAGCTTTTTTACAGTCGATGAAACATAGTTAGATGTCTTTTTGTACCTGGATGGCTCGTTCACAGATCATCCGTAGCATGAAAATTGGATTTCTGGTTCCAGTGTTTTCCACAAAGCCGCATCGTTCTTTACTAGTTTCTGGTTTTATACAGCATCTTGCTCTCATCATGATTACTCGAGAATAATTTTTGCCACGTGGTTCATCAGGTTTATTGTACGATGTAACTCACATTCTGTTGCTCCCTCTTTCTTTGGAAGTGTGATGAACACTGATTTACTTAAATCATCAGGTATCTCCCCATGATCATAGATTTCATTTGCTATTTCTGTTATTTTCTCTATTCCAAAATCTTCTAAGGCCAGTGTCATTTCAACAGCGATGTTGTCTACACCAGTTGCTCTGTTATGTTTTGTTTTATTTACAGCTGCTCGAATTTCTGATTTTAGAATGCTAGGTCCTTCAAGATTCTTCTTTATGTTCAGTTTTTCTCCTCTTTGGTCTTCAAAAAGTTCTTTTATATATTCTGCCCATCTGTTTAGGATTTCTTCTTTGCTCATAATTAAGCTGCCATCTTTTGCCTTGATGCATCCACTTGCTGAGCAAGGTAATTTCCCCGTTAGTTCTTTAATCTTACTGTGCATCAATTTTGTTCCAGGGTTGTGGGTTTGTAGCATTTCTATCTCTGAGCATTTCTCATTTAGCCATCTGTCTTTAGCTTCTCTGCATTTTCTTTTTATTGTCTTATCAAGTTGTTTGTATTCTTTGCTGTCTCTTGGTTTGATGGTCTGTTTTTGTTGCATCAATTGTATTATATCTTCAGTTATCCATTTCTTCTTACTTTTGCATGCTTTTCGTGGGATGGTTTCTTTTGCAGCTTCAACCATAGATTCCTTCAGTATGTCCCAGGAAGATTTGCCTCCTTCATCCTGTAGCAATTGAAAACAGGTGTAACCTGTCCTTTTTGTACAGGTCGTACCTGCCCCAGAGGAGGCTCCAATGATCCAGGAACCTGAAGCCCAGCCCCCTACACCAGTCTCTCAGCCACGCATTAATAGGCCTTATCATGGTATTCTTGCACTCGCTAGCACATGGCACAGGCAGCAGTCCTGAGATTACTACCCTAGAGGTCTTGTTTTTCAGCTTCCTACCCAACTCCCTGAATTCTCTCTTCAGGACCTCCTCCCTTTTTCTACCTATGTCATTGGAACGAACATGTACTAAGACCTCTGGCTGTTCACCCTCTCCCTTCAGAATACTCTGCACCCGATCTGAGACCTCCTGCACCCTGGCACCTGGGAGGCAACACACCATGCGGGTATCTCTATCAGGCTGACAGAACCTCCTGTCTGTGCCCCTGACTATGGAATCCCCTATGACTACGACATTCCTCATCTTCTTCTCTCCCTTCTGCACCACGGAACCAGACTCAGTGCCAGAGACCTGATCGGCGTGGTCGTCCTCTGTCAGGTCACCCCCGTCAACAGCATCCAAAACAAGAGAACTATTACTGAAGGGGATGGCCGCAGGGGTGCTCTCTACTATCTGAGCTCTTCCCTTCGCTTCCCTGACAGTC